>NW_025738794.1:0-8825 GCF_021292245.1 Micropterus dolomieu
TTATTATTCTCTGAATGATCTGAGACACAATTTGCCTTTGCTGCACAGTCTCACCTGACGCCACAGTGCTCTCACTACAATCCTCCCCCTTTCATGAGCCAGAATGGAAACTAGAAAAATCTAGTGCTGGTTTGAATGGACCTCTGCACACTAACTCATATATAATAAGTGCTCATAAAGTCTGTTAGACTGGGTGCCAGTCTGCTGAGTCATGGTGGAGCAGCAGCTGTTCCTTTCTGAGGCTGGCTGTATTTCACCTGGCTCTGTGTGACCTGCTAAAGATGTCTCATTTATATAAATGCTGAGTACACAGAAAGGTTTCGTACACTGGTTTTCATGCACATGTGTGATTTATAAAAATGAGATGTGTCTGGCTCTGTCAGTAAAATTCATGTTTAATATCAAAATAAAATTTGAATATGAGAGGAAAAGGTGTAATGATGCCTCTCGGAGGACAGAGTCGGACTGTGTGCTGTTTAACTGCCAGCATAACGCCAGGATAATGTCGGGTGGCAGGATGCAGGCTCGCCTTTCCTGATATAAGATGTGAAATTAGTTCCTTTTCCGACTTTAACTTGGATACTGATGCATTTATCATCCTAAAAATCCAAATAACATCAATTAGCATTAAGAAATTAGTAGTTTATATTAATATGCTCTGTGCATATATCACCATTTAGTTTTTGATTGTAAAACAGATGCTTTCTCACCCGGCACATCTTCACCACATATGGACTGTGTAAATGTCTGGAAATACAGACAGTGACAGCTAACGATGAGGATCGATGCCCGGTTCTAAAAGCACCCGGCTGCGCTCGTTACTGTACGTGCAATAAAACCTTTGCGTAAAAAGGCAATATTTTTATCAATACAGCTGCTCAACAAGCATCTAAATGTAGAAAACATTAATTTAATCTGCTCTCTGACTCAATCAGAGCTGCTGCCATGTTTTCATCAGACCATGTTTCAGTTAAAGACGTAACGTCAGGTTTATGATCTGTAATATAAAGTAAAAGGATTTGTCTGCTAGGGATCTTTCATTCAACGAAGCCAAATGTTTAGTGTCGGGCTCAGAGATTATTGTCTGCCGATCAGGAATAACAATTAGGTTTGATAATTGTGCAGCCTGTCACGTGGAAAGTGCTGATCTCACATGGAGTATTGCTTTGTGAGCGACGACTGAAGGGTTGAAGTCCAGAGTTACCGTAGTTTTATGAACAGAGTTCATAAATACAAGTTGGCATTTATCAAAACTTAATTCAAGTCGTTCAGGTGTGTTTTATTATTATATATTACAGGTAGGGCTGGGCAATAAAACAATATACTTTTCCTCAATAACAATATAATAAATGTTCAATATATCGTCAAAAAATATTTGGTTTAATTCATTTGAATCATGGACAAATTAGCACTTAATTCTACTAAAAATGTTTGTTTTATGGAGTAAAAGAGGCCTGAAAATAGATTAACTAATCATATTTGTTAAACAGATTTTATCATAATAGTTTTGAATGTTCCACCTCAGATTTGTCAAGTGATTCACTGTTTGGCATCAAGTGTTTTTCACTTTCTGACCATAAAGAAAAGTTTAACCAAATAATTAACCATCTGGTTTCTTCAAGTTTCACTCAGGAGCAAAAATCAGCTATTAAACTTGAAAGAAATAATGATTTAGAAATGTATCGCCCAGCCCTTATTACAGAACAATCGTAGCTGCTGTCTTGTGTCTGATCTCGGTCCGAGTGCTGCAGGAGGTGTTCATTTTTATTTATTTTGCACCCCATAACTGTATGCATGATGATGCCATTAATTTATCTGTTATAAATATGAAAAAATGCATCATATCCTATTGGCTTACTTTAGTCTAATTGTAATCTGTGTAAAGCACCGACTACTGACCAATCAGAACTCTTGGAAAGGTCGTCACCATCCAACTTGATTGACACTATTATGCTGTTGCACCATTATAGTGTATGTGATACCTGTAGTTACTGTTGGTAACAGCGAATGTGTTGATAATAAAGGTCACAGAAGTCCGGGCGGCTGAACGACATGAGTCTGCAAACAAAAAGTGAAGGGAGATGGTCACCTGGCTGTTAAACTCACCGTTGTCTTGTTTTGTAGACCCTTTTTCCATGAATGCTAGCAGTCAGTGCTAATCTCACTGTAAGACATTGCATTTCCTGTGAGCACTTCATAATAAAAGTCAACTCGTGTTTCGCCAGTCAAATGCTTTTAATGTGAAGCTGCAGCTGTAGGAAATGTTCAGTTTACGTTGGCATTAACTCAATACTGCATTTTTCTGGGAATTTGCCACACAATTGATAATACTGCATATATAAATATAGCAATACTATAATTTGTGGCCATTCTGCAGGATAGATGTAAAACTTTGGCGGGCTGGATGTGGCCAGTTGATGATGTAGGGGATGCAGAGATGATTTTGTACATCATCTTACAACAAGGACTGACTGGAACACTTAAACCTTGTACTTGTTGTACTTTTGAGAAGTAAGGGCCACCAGTTTTATGATAGTCAAATTCCCGACTGTTATTTGTACCGTACACATTTTAATTACCATGCTAACCGGGTTCGGTTTGATAAACTGACGGTAAATACTGTCCAGTACCGACAGTCTCCCAGAAGCAGCTGTGCGTGCGCAGTGTGCAACGTGGGTTTGTTGGGGTCAATGACAACAACAAGACGTGCTGCTTAGATCTTTTACTGGTCGTATATTGGTTTTTATAAGAGGGCTGAGGGAAGCTTGATCGAAGAAAATAACCTTATAGCAAATGCAGGGTGAGTTAATTTTTAGCTTTGCGTTGTCTAACTAGCTAACATCTTGCAAACTGAAGAAAACTTTACGAAACAAATGAAAGATTTGTCGTTTTGAAACCAAAATGGGTCACCTACGTGATTTGTGCAGACATTTACAATTTACATTTACTCATTTGGCAGACGCTTTTATCCAAAGCGACTTACATTTGAGGAACAACATAAAAGCTTCAACAGAGCAACTACAGATCTACAACTGACAATACATACTATTAAGAGCTCACAGTACATATCACATCAATGGGGTAGATACCTAGGGAAGGAAGTAAGAGTTAACAAAAAGTGCAATAAATACAAGATCATTGTAGGGGATAGAAGAAGAAGAGCACAGGAAGTGCATGTTAGAGGTTAGGCGTTAGAGGTGTTATAAGAGTAGTCACTCTGTATGCAAGCATTAGTGACTTGAATTTGATTCTGGAGGCCACGGGGAGCCAGTGGAGGTCACTGAGTAATGGAGTGACATGAGTCCTTTTGGGCTGATCAAAAACCAGACGCGCTGCTGCGTTCTGAACCATTTGTAAGGGTTTCACTGCACAAGCTGGAAGACCTGCTAGGAGAGCATTGCAATAGTTGATGCGAGAGATAACCATGGCCTGTACCAGAAGCTGGGTGGCATACTGAGTGAGGTAGGGCCTGATTTTCCTTATGTTGTATAGAGAAAAGCGACATGACCGAGAGACAGTAGCAACATGGTCTGAAAAGGACAGCTGGTCATCAATCATGACACCCAAGTTTCTCACCACCTTGGTTGGAGTGATGGTTGCAGAGTCAATTTGTAGTTTGATGTTATAGTGGATAGATTGCTTGGCTGGAATGACCAAGAGTTCAGTCTTAGAGAAGTTTAGTTGAAGGTGGCAAGCCTTCATCCATGCAGATATGTCCGATAGACAGTCCGTGATTCGCGCCAAGACAGTAGGATCTCCTGGCGGGAAGGATAGGTAGAGTTGCGTGTCGTCTGCGTAGTGGTAAGAGAAGCCGTGCGAGCGAATGATCGGCCCCAGTGAGGTGGTGTAAATTGAGAAGAGAAGGGGCCCAAGCACTGAGCCTTGGGGCACCCCTGTGGAGAGTCAGTGGGAGGAGGATAATTGTCCTTGCCACAAAACATTGTAGGAACGCCCGAGAGGTAGGATTCGAACCACAGGAGTGCTTTACTCGAGATGCCCATTGCTGAGAGAGTGGATAGCAGGATCCTGTGGTTGACTGTGTCAAAGGCAGCTGATAGCTCAAGAAGGATAAGAACTGAGGATTGGGCTGCAGCTTTAGCTGACCTTAGAGCTTCTGATACAGACAGAAGAGCCGTTTCAGTAGAGTGGGCACTCTTAAAACCAGACTGATATGGATCTAGGAGGTCATTCCTTGAGAGGAATTCTGAGACCTGTTTGAATACTGCCCGTTCAATAGTTTTGGATAAAAAAGGTAAAAGAGACACTGGTCGATAGTTCTCAACTTGAGATGGGTCAAGTGAGGGCTTTTTGAGCAAGGGTGTGACCCGAGCCCTTTTGAAAGGGGTCGGGAAGGTTCCTGAAGCCAGAGAAGTATTTATCACATGAGTGATTGTCGGGACCACAGTAGGAGATATGGCTTGGAGGAGATTCGTAGGAATCGGGTCCAGTGGGCATGTAGTTGGACGGCTACGGGTCAAGAGTTCTGATACTTCGCTCTCTGTGAGAGGAGTGAACAAGGAGAGTGAACAACCACTGACCTGGAAGGGCAGGGGAAAATATTAAGACAGCCTTTAGGCCTACCAGTTGTCTACCGAGTCCTCTCTAGCATGAGCTTTGCAACTTTACAGCTGGCTCTGCCTAAACAATTGTCACACCTAATGCCTCAACCTTAAACCCAATCAGAGAGACAGAGGAGGAGGGCAAGTCTGCGAGTTACACACCTGCTGCCGATCCGACAACTACGTGCACGTCGTGGTTCCTTGTGGGTCTATTTCAGTTAGCCAGCTATTTAAAAGCGTGGCATTCTTCGCGTGGTTCATCAACGGTGATAAATTATCCAAAAGTCCCACGAGGTGCGGATATCTCGGCACAACACCAGTGAAGCTGGGGCTCGGTCTCCTCAGCAAGTGTTCCTCCACTGCCACTGCACACTTGCACGCTACGCCTACACATGCGCACTGACGACCCAGGGTTAGGGTTACAATTTTGGATTTAGTCACGCACTTCAAAAACTTGTATTGAGAGTTTTATGCCTTTTTACATTTATTTTCAGCATTAAATGTTGAAATATATATTGTAATAGGCTGTATATTAACTTATTGGGAGAAAACTGGTTGTTCTATGTAAAATCAGACGTTGAGCACCCCCATATCACCAAAATGGCATGATCCTTGTTTTGCTGCGAAGACCTGCGTGGGACAGTTTTCTTGATCACGTTTCCGCTGATTTTGACCATTACTGCGCGCTCCCGCAACATGTGTTTTCACTCCCGCAGTATATTTTTTAACCGCCCGCCCCCGCGCAATTTGTCTTTGGTCCCGCGGGATCCCAATGCAGCTCTCTACTGCGAAGCTTCAACTGTGAGATTGACAGTCGAATCAGGCTCCGCCCATCGAAGCATCGAATCTTCGACTACTATAAAGCCCCAGTTTAAACTTCATCCCCGTTGCGGCACTACCGAAACTAACACTAAACTCGTGGCTGCATACAGAGAGCGCCGCTAGGCAACTACATCATCAGACAGACTTTTATACAGATATGGTTTTCGTATGTTTACATAAGTTACTGGCTGTTATTTTAATGTTTATGCAAAAAATGTCAGTTTTATTTGTGGTTTCAATATAAGACTTAAATGGTTAAATAGTTTCAGTGTGTGTATCAGTACATTTTGATCTTTTTAAGCCCATTTATGATAACTAAAGCCCAGCTGGCCGATATGAGCTAAACAAAGATGGAGCCTTCACTCGTGTCATGAGTGTTGCATAGTTTGCTCACCAGAGGGTGCGTTGCAGCTCCTCTGTTAACACTGCAGCACCACAAAACACAAAAGAAAACAATCCCCTGACCGGAGTCTACCGGAGCTTGTAGAGACACGGAGAGTGGCTGTGTTACTTGTGAGTCTCTTTTTATGTCTTCTCCTCTCCTGAAAACATTCATGACTTGCTAACCCTCCTGTTTTTCACTGCTCTCTCTCGGCGTCCTCCCGGCTCACAGCAGTGTGTTTAATGTTACGGTATTTGGGTGTTGGAAGCTAAGCTGCTGACACACTTGCTGATTGTAGATTTATTTCTGAAACAGTGTGGCAGTTCTAGTGAACAGTCCTCTGGGACCAGCTTGTCTGCAGTTATAGTCGAAAATGATTGTGTCGGAAATGATTTAATCAGAGCAAACGTGAGTTGAACAAGAATCTAACACGGCTTCCTCACAGACAAAGTTGTCTAGCTCCTCTTTCAAAGTGCTCCTTGTAGACAGTCGTGGTATTGGATGCATTCAAAAGGAGGTAACTGTATAGTAGACTAGTAGACGGCATGTTTTATGCGGCATTCAGGCAAAACGCGAGTTTAATCCTCGCAATATATAACTACAATATGATGCAGATTTGTCAAACATATGAATTCATGCTTTGTCATGTCTGTCAGCAAGACAGCAGGACAACAACTTCTAAAATGTTTGTTTTCTGAATGGAGTTCGGATCGAGCTGGGCTATGCTATGCTAACCTGTTCATAGTAAAACGATAGCGGGAATAAATTACAGACATATATTTTCTGAACTTACCAGGTAGTTCAACTTCCCTGCTTTGTTTTCTCCAAGTAATGTCCAGTTTTGTCTGTTTTTCACATAAATGAAGTAGTAGTCCAACAACGCTAACAACAACACTGGAACCGGATGTGCACGGAGGCTAGCTGCTGAGAAGCTCCAGTGAAGATAAATCAGCGTTGTAATCCCAAAAACGATGGTTGACAAATGGTTTCTCGTAGCTTTGGATATTATTAAAGATAAATGAAATGTGAATATGCCACATTGAAGGTCAGATTATGTGTAAGGTAAAACACACGTTTATTTTCTCTAACTCACTCTGTTTACAGATGGCTAAAAAGTTGCAGCTTCTAGCAGCAAATATTTATTGATGTGCAAATGTTTAATGTTCTGTTATTAAGACGTATTATACGTAAACGTATTATAGCCCACATATAGAACAGTTTCAATATCGGCCTGTTCTAAGTGTAGTTTGGACAGGAAAGGGGTCTACAATCTAAATAAGTATCATAATCTAAATATCGGCTTTTTTCCACTTTAATATTGGCATTGGCCCCCAAACGCCCATATCGGTCGGGCTCCAGTAGTGATAATGCTCTCTAGTTACTTGCCAGCCGTGTATAAAATCAACAAATCAATGCATGGATTAACACATTTAAATTGATTTCTGCTGAACTCGTCCATTCTGAGCTCTACTGTTTAAAAAACTATATGATATTCTTTGTGTGGTTAATCAATGGTGATAAATGATCCGATTGTCCCGAGACACCAGCGGCTGGAGCTCCTTCTCTCTTCCACACACACGTTTCACCCACCCTTTCCCAAAGGGTTAGTTATAATTGTTGGTTATTTTTATACTATTTAAAAACATTTATTAAAAGCTTTTTTCTTTTCACATTTTTATTAACAGCATTACATGTTGATATTGATCTTGCAATAGGCTGAATATTATTGGGCGGAAACTGGTGATTCTATTTAAAATCAGACATTGCGCAGGCAGCTGACTTGCAATGTTGACAGAGCAGCTGCTTGTGTGAGTCACTGAACTTAAACTGTTTGTGCACTGTAGCACGATGCTAACGATCTATCCGAAAAGGCAGATCACGGAGAAATTTTAAACGTTCACGATCGAATATCGTAATATCGCACACCCCTTTGATTAAAAAAAATATATATATGAATGAAAAATAAAACTTTGGATGAATATGATGAAGAGCAGTAAACAATAGGTGATGTGACAAATAAAATGCATTGCGTAGTGTTAAAGGATATCAGAATATGAAATGAATAGAAAGCCTGAAACTGAGCTGAAGTCGTCTTTGATGTGAGTTGGATCATTTCAATTTCCCCTGAAACATTTAGCCTAATAAATGGACATCGTGATCATAGTCTGGGTTACTCAATAGGCCTAATTAATACACAATCATTCTATTCAATCAATTAATAACATAATCTTGACGGAACGAAAAAGGCGGAACTCGGAAATGCGAAAGTGCAGCTCTGGACCATCTGTGCGGACTGTTAAAGTCTGTCTGTTGTTTTCCAGCTACTAGGAAGGCAGTTGGCGCTTGCAAACATCAACTCTTCAGACTGCGGTCTGGAAGCTGAGCGGGATGTTATTTGGCTGCTGTAAAGTTGGTTTGTTGTCATTCATCCACATAGTGAGTACACAAATGAACGAAATGCTGTTTCTCAAGGCCCATGGTGCTCAATACAAGATTACTATAATCAACTTGTAACGAGACACAAACTTGTAACTACACTATACGAGACAAAAAAAGTAACCGATATTCAATTCAATTCAATTTTATTTATATAGCGCCAAATCACAACAACAGTTATCTCACAGCGCTTTTCATAAAAGAGCAGGTCTAGACCATACTCTATGATGATATTTACAGAAGCCCAACAGTTCCCACCAAGAGCAAGCACTAGGCGACAGAGGCAAGGAAAAACTTCCTTTTAAGAGGCAGAAACCTCGAGCAGAACCATGGCTCAGGGTGGGCGGCCATCTGCCTCGACCGGTTGGGGTGAGAGAGAGAGAGAGAGAGAAAGAGAGAGAGAAAGAGAGTGAAAGAGAGAGAGAGAGAGAGAGAGAGGGATGTAAGGAGAGAGAGAGGGGAGGGAGGCAGCCTACACAATATACACACAGAGGTACAGACAGCGAAGGTAATGTTGCTATAAACTAAATGAAAAATGGTACAGATATTTATAATAGTGTTAATGGTAACCATCGTAATGTTAATGATTATAATAACAATAATAACAATAAGACTAGCAACAATAG
>NW_025738795.1:0-2852 GCF_021292245.1 Micropterus dolomieu
TTGTTGTCCTATGGACAGAGTCTCCCACCTCAGCTGTAGATCTCTGCAGTTCATCCAGAGTGATCATGGGCCTCTTGGCTGCGTCTCTGATCAGTCTTCTCCTTGTATGAGCTGAAAGTTTAGAGGGACGGCCGGGTCTTCGTAGATTTGCAGTGGTCTGATACTCCTTCCATTTCAATATTATCGCTTGCACAGTGCTCCTTGGGATGTTTAAAGCTTGGGAAATCTTTTTGTATCCAAATCCGGCTTTAAACTTCTCCACAACAGTATCTCGGACCTGCCTGGTGTGTTCCTTGTTCTTCATGATGCTCTCTGCGCTTTAAACGGACCTCTGAGACTATCACAGAGCAGGTGCATTTATACGGAGACTTGATTTCACACAGGTGGATTCTATTTATCATCATTAGTCATTTAGGTCAACATTGGATCATTCAGAAATCCTCACTAAACTTCTGGAGAGAGTTTGCTGTACTGAAAGTAAAGGGGCTGAATAATTTTGCACACCCAATTTTTCAGTTTTTTATTTGTTAAAAAGGTTTGAAATATCCAATAAATTTCGTTCCACTTCATAATTGTGTCCCACTTGTTGTTGATTCTTCACAAAAAATTACAGTTTTATATCTTTATGTTTGAAGTCTGAAATGTGGCAAAAGGTCAAAAAGTTCAAGGGGGCCGAATACTTTCGCAAGGCACTGTAATACAGAGACAAGTCAACGCCCCTCAACAAATTTCTGTCTTTCACCAGAAAATAAAATTACCAGTTTCTGCTGAATGTTGAAAACTGCTGCACTCCGGAAGGTCAAACTTAAGTCTTTTGGTTTACTTCTTCTTTTCCAGATTGCTCAGTAACGTCCCTAGCAACCCACACCTCTGATAACTACAACAGGAAACATCTGCCTTTTCGTGTGTGTGTATTTTTTGTGTAGTTCCTTGAAATACTAGCAACTGACCCTGATCCTCTTAGTTCATGTGTGTGTATTATAATTTCTTTAGCTACATTATACATTAGATCACGTATGTCAAAATAATCCACCACACAATCATCCTAAAAAGTGAAAAATAAACCTCATTAGAATAATGATAATAGTGGTAATGTTTTAAAATGAGCCTAATTTCCACATCACTACTGTGTTATGATAATAACAATAATAATAATGACAATGACGCTGTTGTGTATTAATAACGACAACAACAACAACTGCAAGCAGTTATAAGCAGGGTCCAAGCCCCCCGGCACCAGGGTGTGCGAGTCGACCCGAGTGCCCTGCTGTGGCTTCGGGGGCCTGTGGTGAATAAATGAATGTGACATTAAAGGGACTTGTATGTGGATGGGAGTCTTATTTGATATAGGATTAATAGCGCCACCAATTGTGCAAATAGTAAAACAATACAAACGCAAACAGGGCAATTAAAGTGCTTTTTAAGTCCAGCCTCTCCTGCCTCACAGTGGTTTGGTCCACTGTCTGCTTTCCCTCTTAGTCCGGTGGCAGAAAACCAGTTCAAATCTGTCAGTAGTTGTGGTGCTCCAGTAATTTCCCTCTCAGTCCAGTGGCAGAAAACCAGTTCAAATCTGTCAGTAGTTGTGGAGTTCCAGTAATGTTAAAGCCCCCCCTCCAGCCAGTTTTAACTGCCGTTTTTGGTTAACGTTCTTTCTGAAACAAGGAATGGGGGTGTGGTTAGTCGGACGTAAACAATTAATCAATTACTGGAGTGTTCACTAACAATGTGCTTTTTTAATATCACTATACTGTAAAGTTTAGTACACTTTACTGTCTGGCTGGAGTAGCTATAACGTACCCATGATATGGGATTGATACCACTGACCATCAGATCCTATTACAGAGACTGGAACATTTCATTGGCATTAAAGGAACCTCTCTAAGCTGGTTTAAGTCCTATTTATCAGATCAATTTCAATTTGTACATGTTAACGATGAGTCCTCCATGCACATCAAAGTTAGTCATGGAGTTCCACAAGGATCTGCGCTTGTACCAATCCTCTTCACTTTATATGTGCTTCCTTTAGGCAATATAATCAGGAAACACTCCATAAACTTTCATTGTTATGCAGATGATACTCAGTTATATCTATCAATCAAGCCAGATGAAACTCATCAGTTAGTTAAACTTCAAATATGTCTTCAGGATATTAAAAAATGGATAACCTGTAATTTTCTAATGTTAAACTCAGATAAAACTGAAGTTATTGTTCTGGGGCCCAAGCACCTCCGTGACGCATTATCTAAAGATATAGTTTCCCTGGATGGCATCGCCCTGGCCTCCAGGACTACTGTGAGGAATCTTGGAGTTATCTTTGATCAGGACATGTCATTTAAGTCTCACATTAAGCAAAATTTCAAGGACCGCCTTTTTTCACCTACGTAATATTGCAAAAATCACGAACATCCTGTCTAAAAATGATGCATTTGTTACTTCTAGGCTGGATTACTGCAATTCCTTATTATCAGGCTGCTTGAAAAAGTCCATTAAGACTCTTCAGCTGATCCAGAATGCTGCAGCACGTGTTCTGACAGGAACCAGGAAAAGAGATCATATTTCTCCTGTCTTAGCTTCTTTGCATTGGCTTCCAGTAAAATCCAGAATAGAATTTAAAATCATTCTTCTCACCTACAAAGCTCTTAATGGTCAGGCACCATCTTATCTTAAAGAGCTCATAGTACCTTACTACCCCACCAGAGCACTGCGCTCCCAGAATGCAGGGTTACTTGTGGTTCCTAGAGTCTCCAAAAGTAGACTAGGAGCCAGAGCGTTCAGCTATCAAGCTCCTCTCCTGTGGAACCAGGTTCCAGTTTGGGTTCAGGAGGCAGACACCATCTCCACATTTAAGAGTA
>NW_025738796.1:0-2454 GCF_021292245.1 Micropterus dolomieu
CAACATCTCCTTCCCTCAGTGAGAGAGCTGAAGATGGGTCGAGGATGGGTGTTTCAGCACGACAACGACCCTAAGCACACCGCCAAAGCAACAAAAGAGTGGCTGAAGAAGAAGCACATCAAGGTTCTGGAGTGGCCTAGCCAGTCTCCAGACCTGAATCCAATTGAAAATCGTTGGAGGGAGCTTAAAATTCGAGTTGCCAGGCGACAACCTCGGAACCTGAATGATTTGGAGGCTGTCTGCAGGGAGGAGTGGGCCAACATCCCTGCCGAAATGTGCACAAACCTTGTCACCAACTATAAAAACCGTTTGACATCTGTGCTGGCCAATAATGGCTTTTCTACAAAATATTAACATGTTGTTTGTCCAGGGGGTCAAATACTTGTTTTTCCTCATCAGATGGTTATCAATTTTAATAAATTCATATGATGTGATTTTCTGGAATTTTCTTTGGGATTCTGTCTTTCACTGTTAGAATGTACATATGATTAAAATTGTAGATTGTTGCATTCTTTGTAAGTGGGCAAACCTGCAAAATCAGCAAGGGGTCAAATACTTATTTCCCCCACTGTAGAGGCCACACCACAAGATGCAAACCACTCATCAGCAGGAAGAATCGGTAAAAGCCTGGAATAGCATCACAAATGAAGAATGCGACAGTTTGGTGATGTCGATGGGTTGCAGGCTTGAGGCAGTTATTGCAAGCAAGGGTTATGCCACCAAATATTAAATGTTATTTACTTTAAGATTATTTGTTCCATTACTTTTGCTCACCTAAAGTTGATGATACACGGAGCAACTTTTAGAGCAATGGTGCTGGGCAATGTTGCCGTCAATGGTAATGAGTAAAGATTACTACCATAATCCCCTTTCCCCACCACTCCGCCATCCGCCCCACACCGCCGCCAGCTGTTCAAAACATAGTCGGACTTGCCACTAGTAAGATTGCCCAGCAACATTGCTCAAAAAGTTGCCCCGTGTATCATCAGCTTAAGAATGCTGTGGTCTAATACAATATATGATATGTTCTGAGTTGTTTAACACATCTAGATGTGAATACCAGGAAATGAGAGCTGAAATTCTTAACTCTTGTCTCATACTCATCTTTTGATCTTAAACCCAAATGTCTTCAGTGAACAACAAAAACAAAGGACTTTGCCTTACAGTTCCAATACTTTTGGAGGGGACTGTACAACAGAGGTTCATTGGCTGTGTGGATTGACACTGTGAAACAGTGGCTGCTGCAAAAAACAGGATGACTGTTGTTCCCCTTTTTAACATTAATAATGGCAGCTGAGCTGACACCACTAGTGGACTTAATTATTAGTATATCAACAGAAAAACAATTGGCAATTGTTCTGTTAATCAATTAATTGTTTAAAGGGATAGTTTTGGGAAACATGGTTATGCTTTCTTGCCATGAGTTTGATGAGGAGATCAGTACTGTCACACTCATGTCTGTCCATTAAATATGAAGGTAGTGCCAGTTAGCTTAGCCTAGCAAAAAGGGGTAAACGGCTAGCTAGCACATAGCCCCCACATAAAACTGCAACGTAAGTGAACTTCAACTTCTCCCTACTCTGCCAGTAGAGCTTGTGGTCACCCTAATCCTAATGTGATAATAAAATCACATTAGATTAGAAAAAATCTTTTGGTATTAGACTTTTTATAGGCCAAACAGTTAATTGATTAATCAAGAAAATACTGCAGATTAATGAATAATGAAAATAATTATAATAATAATAATAATCCTTATTTGTAGAGCACTTTTCAAAAACAAGTTACAAAGTGCTTTAACAAGTGTAAAGAATAATACAAAAAAAAAAAAAAAAAGATAAGAGCATGAAAATTTTATATAAAATTAGTAAAATACAATAAAATAAAAGGGATAAAATAAAGTCAAATAAGATCGGGAAAAGCTCTCCTATAAAAGTATGTTTTAAGAAGGGACTTAAAAGAGTTCACTGACTCAGCCGCCTTGATTTCCTCGGGCAGGCTGTTCCAGAACCTCGGGGCCCTGACAGCAAACGCTCTGTCCCCTTTAGCTTTCAGTCGAGACTCTGGAACAGGCAACAGACCTCTGCCCGAGGATCTCAAGGTACGTGCTGGTGCGTATGGGACTAAAAGGTCAGAAATATAACAAGGCGAGAGGCCATGAAGAGCTTTAAAAGTGATCAATAGAATTTTAAAGTCAATTCTAAAACATACTGGGAGCCAGTGTAATGAAGCTAAAATAGGAGTAATGTGGTCATATTTCTTTGTTCTGGTTAAAAGCCTGGCAGCTGAGTTCTGGACAGTCTGGAGTCGATCAATAGATTTTTGGGTTAAACAGGTGAAAAGGCTGTTGCAATAATCCAGGCGTGATGAGATGAAGGCGTGTAAAATGGTCTCGGTGTCCTTAAAAGTTAACATAGATCGAATTTTAGCTATATTTCTAAGTTGATAAAAACATGA
>NW_025738797.1:0-2687 GCF_021292245.1 Micropterus dolomieu
TGTTTACATTCAAGTAACAAAACCCTCTAGCGGCTGTAGTAATTCTCTTGACCATCGGCACAAGGGAGGAAGTCTGGTTGCATTATTATAGAGCCACAACGTCTGACTTACATGGGAGACCGCTTGGTTTCCCCAACTGACACATACCTGCAGGTGCCGAGAACAGGTGTATTGTGTGTAGTTCTCTCTGTCTAACCTTTCTGGTGTGAGAGACGTGTATTTATAAGTTTAACAGCATCCCCCTTAATAATAACACTTATAACAGAGATTTTAAAAACAAACACTAGATCTCCTTGTCTTACCCCAGCTCCTGGTGAGAGGCTATTGTAAGGCTTGATGCTCCACTGAACAAGAGTAAACGTCCTCCTCCCCAGGGGTGAAACTCAGTGTTGAAATTCTGTGGAATGTCCCGTCACTGTTGTGGCGGTAACGCAGGTTCGATACCCCCTCTGTGATCTCCACCCCGTTCCTTGACCATGTTGTAGCAGATCTAGGCTACATATAATTTTAATACAGTTATGAAAATGAATATTTCCGGGAATATTAATTTATGCCTCGAAACTAGGAGCACCACCTAAAGATTTGCTTGTCCGCCCAAGGCTTTAGGCCTGAGAATTACATGAATTTCTAGTAATTCATTAGTTGTTAATGGTTCAGTTATACTGAAATCGTAAACTCTAGTCAATCAGTCAATCTCAAATCTGAGGGCGAGTTCTATGTATAGGGACTCTAGATTCTTAATAACACACACACACACAACATCACTGTGCTCAAGGTGAATTTATTAACTAACAAAAGAGAGTACAATAGTGGGGTAAATGTGGTAATATTACAGCGACAACAGTCAATATGACAACCAGGAGGTAATGAACAGGGTAGCCTATGTAAGGCTCGATTGAATTTCAGTTTATATTGTAAAGGGAGAGAATTCTACGAGTATGAGGGAACGAATGACCGAAATTATGTTGTAGATTTAGTTTGACTAATCTAGGGGTTTGTTAACTGTAGATGGAGCCAACTAGAGAACACCAACGAGTCACAGAGTGTGGTTTGTTTTGCCCTACCGTTGCCGCAGGTCCCGTAGCAAGGCTCGACTGCCGATTGGCTTGTGGAGTTGGTTCTGGCCCAACCCCAGTGGCGTTTTCGAGTTGAGTTCGAAACCGGTGGATTTGTTCCAGAGTCCTTTGTGGGAAGCGCTTGCAGCAACGGGACATCAGCCCAGGCTTTTACTCTGATCTCAGTTCGTTTCGTGTCGCTATAGCGGAACACACTCCGGGTTCTGTCGTCAGAGCTGAGGTTTCATTCATTCAAGGCCATAAATGAAGGCTTCTGAGTTTCTGGTCCAAAGTTGTTCGAATGTTTTAGCCAACTATAGACCTATATCTAACCTTCCATTTCTCTCTAAGGTTCTGGAGAAAGCAGTTGCTAAACAGCTGTGTGATTTTCTACAGAGCAATAGTTTATTTGAGGATTTTCATACAGGATTTAGAGCTCATCATAGCACAGAGACAGCACTGGTGACAATTACTAATGACCTCCTTATTGCATCAGATAAAGGACTTGTCTCTGTACTGGTTTTATTAGATCTTAGTGCTGCATTTGATACCATTGACCATCAGATCCTATTGCAGAGACTGGAACATTTCATTGGCATTAAAGGAACCGCTCTAAGCTGGTTTAAGTCCTATTTATCAGATCGATTTCAGTTTGTACATGTTAACGATGAGTCCTCCATGCACGCCAAAGTTACTCATGGAGTTCCTCAAGGATCTGTCCTCTGACCAATCCTCTTCACTTTATATATGCTTCCTTTAGGCAATATTATCAGGAAATATTCCATAAGCTTTCATTGTTATGCAGATGATACTCAGTTATATCTATCGATCAAACCAGATGAAACTCATCAGTTAGTTAAACTTCAAATGTGCCTTCAGGATGTTAAAACCTGGATGACCTGTAATTTTGTTAATGTTAAATGTTAAACTCAGATAAAACTGAAGTTATTGTTCTGGGGCCTAAGCACCTCCGTGACGCATTATCTAAAGATATAGTTTCCCTTGATGGCATCGCCCTGGCCTCCAGCAACACTGTGAGGAATCTTGGAGTTATCTTTGATCAGGACATGTCGTTTAAGTCTCACATTAATCAAATTTCAAGGACCGCCTTTTTTCACCTACGTAATATGGCGAAAATCAGGAACATCCTGTCTAAAAATGATGCCGAAAAACTAGTCCATGCATTTGTTATTTCTAGGCTGGATTACTGCAATTCCTTATTATCAGGCTGCTCGAAAAAGTCCATTAAGACTCTTCAGCTGATCCAGAATGCTGCAGCACGTGTTCTGACAGGAACCAGGAAAAGAGATCACATTTCTCCTGTTTTAGCTTCTTTGCATTGGCTTCCAGTAAAATCCAGAATAGAATTTAAAATCATTCTTCGTACCTACAAAGCTCTTAATGGTCAGGCACCATCTTATCTTAAAGAGCTCATAGTACCTTACTACCCCACCAGAGCACTGCGCTCCCAGAATGCTGGGTTACTTGTGGTTCCTAGAGTCTCCAAAAGTAGACTAGGAGCCAGAGCGTTCAGCTATCAAGCTCCTCTCCTGTGGAACCAGGTTCCAGTTTGGGTTCAGGAGGCAGACACCATCTCCACATTTAAGAGTAGGCTTAAGACTTTCCTCTTTG
>NW_025738798.1:0-1888 GCF_021292245.1 Micropterus dolomieu
TATTAAACTCTGTGGAAAATATTAAACAGCAATGCGGGGCCGCAACGAGTCTGCGGGCTCCCTGAAAAACTTCAGTCCTCCAGAAGTTTGCCCAGAGGTAAAGCTGCCGCTGCGCCTTTCTGCTGAAGTGAGCCTGCTTTGGTGAGTGAAGCATTGTTAATCATCGTGACTCTGTGCTGCAGCTCCGTATATGGGACAAACTGTTGTGCTGGATCGGTTGATACCAGGCTATGGATTGCGGTTGTTGTCATGTAGCCGCTTTCATGCTGCTTTATTATCCGCGATTATTACGCCAATATGGCGGCTGGCTGCGCTGGATGAAAGGTACGGAGCCGGGAGTGTAAATGATCTCTCTCTCTCTCTCTCTCGGAGCCATGCTGTTTGTTGACATGTTAGAAACATAGCAGCAAGAGAGAGTATTGTAGTTTTACTGGCATCTATATTTTCAAACAATTTTAATGAAATAGTATGGTTAATAATACTAGTGTTTACATAGTGTATATTTCAATTCAATTATTATATAGTCTAATATGAAAGAAAAATATTAATGCTTCGTGATGTCTGTAATCCTGAGTGGGCTTGTTCCCAGTAAACATTTTGTTCTTTGCAGTCAGTGCACTCGTACAAATAAAAGCTGTAGTTGTTTTTTAAAGAAAAGGTCAACTAGCGTATTTGAAGAACTATTGCCCAACAGATACATAACACATTAAAACAGGATTTTTATGGCCGCTTGCCATAATGCAAACACATTTTTTACATCTCCTACTAGAACGTGGCTCCAATTGCCACCAAATTTTCTCTGGATCATCATTGGCCTTAGCGTATATAAAGTTGTATAAAGCTTGTTGATAGCTCCTTTCGTTTTAAAGATAATGACCAATAATCATGTAAAGGGTGTGGCTCAGGACATAAATAGACAAGAATCCTCAAGCGTTGTTCCAATCATCACAAAACTCACAGGATATGTCCACATGTGTGCCAGAAATATGCCCTGAAAGTTTCATTCAAATCGACCACTAGGTGGCACTTTAAATGCATCGTAACTGGATGTGGAATGATACAAATCAAGCTATAGATCAGAAAATGGTTGTCCAGTTGTTACAAAACTTGCAGGATATGTTTTATAACAATGTTGAACCATATGTGTGAAATTATTTTGATGGCGATGTTGCGAAAAAGGTATGAACCCGTGAATCGCTGCTTGCGGCTTTATTACTGTTTATGTAATTACTTTATTTAAAAAAAAAATGTTTTTTTCTGTTTATATTAACAGGATATCTGCAGATAGTAAATGAATAAATCAATGAATAAATAGGTTTATGAGAAAACCCCATTTTAACAGGCAAAAACCTCGAGCAGAATGGGCTTATGTGTGCATTATTTCCTAATCATTTCTTGAAAGTTTTCCAGAAAGAAAGTACACTGCTCAAAAAAAATAAAGGGAACACTTAAACAACACAATGCAACTCCAAGTCAATCACACTCCTGTGAAATCAAACTGTCCACTTAGGAAGCAACACTGATTGACAATCAATTTCACATGCTGTTGTGCAAATGGAATAGACAACAGGTGTGGAGTGGTTCTGCAGGTGGTGACCACAGACCACTTCTCAGTTCCTATGCTTCCTGGCTGATGTTTTGGTCACTTCTGAATGCTGGCGGTGCTTTCACTCTAGTGGTAGCATGAGACGGAGTCTACAACCCACACAAGTGGTTCAGGTAGTGCAGCTCATCCAGGATGGCACATCAATGCGAGCTGTGGCAAGAAGGTTTGCTGTGTCTGTCAGCGTAGTGTCCAGAGCACGGAGGCGCTACCAGGAGACAGGCCAGTACATCAGGAGACGTGGAGGAGGCCGTAGGAGGGCAACAACCCAGCAGCAGGACCGCT
>NW_025738799.1:0-2751 GCF_021292245.1 Micropterus dolomieu
AGGACGTCTTCTGGATGTCTAACAATTACATCTGTAGCACGTCTTTAATTGACGTCTAAACAACATCCTGAAAAGACGTATAAAAAACTTTCATTCTGGCTCCTGTGAGGACGTCTTCTGGATGTCTAACAATTACGTCTGTAGCACGTCTTTAATTGACGTCTAAACAACATCCTGAAAAGACGTATAAAAAACTTTCATTCTGGCTCCTGTGAGGACGTGTTCTGGATGTCTAACAATTACGTCTGTAGTACGTCTTTAATTGACGTCTAAACAATGTCCAGAAAAGACGTATAAAAAACTTTCATTCTGGCTCCTGTGAGGACGTCTTCTGGATGTCTAACAATTACATCTGTAGCACGTCTTTAATTGACGTCTAAACAACATCCTGAAAAGACGTATAAAAAACTTTCATTCTGGCTCCTGTGAGGACGTCTTCTGGATGTCTAACAATTACGTCTTTCAGACGTATTCTAGACGACTTCTTGCTCGCTGGGGAGACGAAGCAGCAGATCATGTCGAAGCGATTCCGACAGTGTGTCTTTCCATGTGAGCGTTTCATCACGGAGGGTTATCACCCATGGGATGTGCGTCTCATGCCTGGGGTAAAGAAAAAAATTTGCCAGGTCAACAACTGAAAAATGTGTGGCATCTGGCAGAATCAATGACAAAATCGTGTGTGGATTTGCCACTTCTGGTGCTCGTGGATGCACAGCTTACTGGCTGCAGGTCCTCCATTCTGTAGGTTGACCATCTTCCCGGATTTTCTTTACTGGAAAAATGGGTGTGCGCACAGGGGAGTCAGGGCATGGAACAATGACTCCAGCCTGTAACAATGAATCAAGAACCGGTTTAATACCTTCAAGCGCTTCCTGTTTAATTGGATATTGTTTCACACAAGGACGAAAATCTGATCTTGGGCGAACTACCTACGTCAAATTTGTGACAGTCCAATACAGTTTTGAATACGTCACCCTCTTTACTGTACAGTGTTCTCGGATCCCCTTCCACGGGCTTTTAGTCAGTCAGCCGACTCCGAGTGTGAATCCACCTCCCCAGATCCCTCCATCTCCAATCAGCAGGCTTAGCCAACGCCACATGCCGCCAAAACTCTCCCTGGAACAACTGAGATTAAGCAGAAGAGAGAGACACAGAAACAGCAGCAGCCTTGCTTGTCCAATAAACATGTAAACACAGTGTTTCTACCTTTTGACTGTCCCTGTTCCATAATTTCTCAAATCCCTCATCCTGTCCTTCAGAACAGTGTGCTGTGCAGTGTAAGGAGTCATCTGGTTGAAACTCAGAAGCCTGAGTACAGTGTTGATTTACGAATGTTCTCAGTTGTGGTACCACAGCAGACACACTAGATGGCGCCAAAGCCCACTCATAAACAAAGTTCAATGCCTCTGGACTTTATTAGGGCCTATTGAATTTGCTAAGATTATATTTAGGGCCTGAGCACGACCGTGTGAGGTCCCTATTGAATTTGCTAAGATTATATATATTTTTAGGGCCCGAGCACGACCGTGCGAGGTTCCTATTGAATTTGCTAAGATTATATTTAGGGCCCGAGCACGACCGTGTGAGGTCCCTATTGAATTTGCTAAGATTATATATATATATATATTTAATTTTTTTTCGTTTTTCTGCAAAGTAGGCTCAATTGACATGGCCTAAACATACTCGAAAACTCACCACATCACAGAGTACGGTCTAGACCTGCTCTTTTATGAAAAGCGCTGTGAGATAACTGTTGTTGTGATTTGGCGCTATATAAATAAAATTGAAATTGAAAACCAAAATTTGCAAACATGTCAGAACCGGTGTGGCAAAATGACTCGCTAGCGCCACCTAGAAAATTGGAAAAAATTAGCCCCTCGTTCACATTCAACCTACATGCACGAAATTTGCTGGGGACATGTATCATATCAAGACGCACAAAAAAGCCTCAAGAACCCATAGCCTAAAGTCAAGAGGAAGTTGGCCATTTTGAATTTTACGGCCATTTTTGGATGATTTACACACTTCGTACTTTAACGAACTCCTCCTAGGGATTTAGTTGGATCGACGTCAAATTTCTGCTGTGCCTTCTAAAGGCATTGACGATGAAAAGTTGTGCTATTTGCTAGTTTTCGTCAATGGGCGTGTCTGTGGCGTCGATGATTCGCCATGAAACAGGAAGTTGTTATAACTTCAGTGTACATGCTCACATCTGGACCAAACTGTTCATGTAGGATGAGAGTCCCGCCCTGAACACATGTACATGCCGACATTCACCCACAGTCATAGCGCCACCTGCTGGCAACAGGAAGTGACCTTTAACGAAGCAGCCCCCGCCGCACGTTTCACCTACGTGCACGAATTTTCTGTGGTACGTGTATCTTGTCCAGACGCACAAAAAAGTCTCTTGGAGTCATAGCCTAAACCCAACAGGAAGTCGGCCATTTTGAATTTTACGTCAAATTTTGGATGATTTACACACTTCGTACTTTAACGAACTCCTCCTAGGGATTTAGTCCAACCGATTTCAAATTTCTGCTGTGCCTTCTAAAGGCATTGAAGATGAAAAGTTGTGCTATTTGCAAGTTTTCGTCAATGGGCGTGTCCGTGGCGTGGCGTCAAAGATCAAGTCTTCGCCATGACACGGAAGTTGTCGTAACTTCAGTGTACATGCTCACATCTGGACCAAACTGTACATGTAGGATTTGAGTCCCGCCCTGAACACATGTACATGCTGACATTCACAGACAG
>NW_025738800.1:0-2923 GCF_021292245.1 Micropterus dolomieu
TTTTAGAAAAAATGTAATAAAAAGTGTAGCTTGAAGTGATGAAGTGTAGTCTTAACCAATTTTATAATAAACACTCAACACATCATAACAAATGAAGCTGTAATGCCTCCTCTTCTCTTTCATTTCCTCTTACAGAGCTACCACTTTCCTACTTTCTGTTGTTCAGTGAGAAACGTGAGCTCCAGCTAGCATATTGGAGATCTATGAGATATTCTGGTTTTGAACTGCCCGTGGGAGGAATGTACATGTAAAAATCTGTACATTCTTGATTAAAAGTCATGTGAAATCTCTTTTATCTTTCGTCTCCTCAATTCGGGTGTGTTTCCAAAACGTCTCTGGTGAATCTCACGGACTCGACTCGCAAGCATCGGTATGCACAGATTTGATTGGCTGAGCAGCGTCACATGAGACGATTGGAGCACATGCGATTGGTCTGTGAGTTTCCTGGTCCTCTAAACCAGTACAGTAAATGCTAGAAAAGCTGCGCGGGTTAAAATAGAAACGCTCCGTCACGCGGTAGTAAGTCTCAATAATAAATGGGCTGTAGGTCGGCGGTCCGGAGAGGACGGCGGCTGGGTCCGGATCCGGACCGCGGTCCGCCTATTAGTGACCTCTGCTCTAACCCTTCACAGTCAGCTTGACTGTGTTAGCTTGTTGCTTTCCACGCCAGGAGATGGCAGTTCAGGTCAGGTTTCTGTCCCCGTCTCCTCCAGAGGCCATGAAAGTGATAGTGGAGGAGGTCTCCCAGATTTCATTGATTAGAAAGCAAACAGGTTACATAGCTTTGCACATTTAAATAAGATGAAGAGTAAGTATTGATTCCAGACCTTTCATAACAATAAAAACACAGCTGTTGTTTAATCTGTATTTGTCATTTCCTTTCTCTGCATAGAAACAAAAAGGCCCGTTGTCAAAGGGCTTGATGTCATCAATCTCTAATGAGCAGTTTCCCTCATGCAGTTCTCCTAAAATTCTGGTGCGGTCTTTGAAATGGTCAAGTACTTGGCTCCGGGCGTTATGATAGACAATGCCCCCAGTTTTTTTGGACCAGATGCCACGTGTGAGAGGCTCATCTTCCTGGTACTGGAAGCTGCAGGGAATCACCACACCGCTATCTTCCTGTGTTTAGAAATCAATACACGTGTTCTTCCTTTAAATATGTCAATGACCTCATTTGGGTTCCAGTCGTCATATACTAAAGGATATCCACGGCTCACATACTGGTACCAAACCACACAATCTAGATTGTGAGGTGGATACTGAATGTAGTCAAATCTGCAAGGGATGACAAGGCAGGAACCCACCAGTCCTTTGATGTTGCTTGGCATCTTTACATACCAAGCGGTGGAACAGCAGAAAAAGTATCCTGCAAGAGGACCAATATTCAAAAGAAAAAATAAATAAATCTTTTTTGAAAAAAAATGAAAAAATTGAATAGTACAAAAGAGTAGTACCTAAAACGCAGAAGGTCAGGATAAAATGGCTGAATCCAGACATCTTATGAATGGTACCACACACCTGAAATACAGTATATGCAAAATGAACATCTTAGTATTATGCATTACAAAGTATCCAGAAATAAACAAAATTACACTTTTACTATATAACAGTATTTAAAAATCAGTTCTACCCTATAGTTCCAATGTTAAGGGGCACTCAAGCAATGTAATTTGAATTTCCGTGAAGTTGGGGACTTGCATAGGAGAGTAATGTCGTGTAAAAATTCAAGACTTGGGCCAGATAAGAAAGCTTGAACTTTTACCAACATTTTTATTATCAACAAAAACAGACAAGAATTAGAATACAAAAGTTCCACCGGAGTGTGTCAGAGATCGGTGCAAAATAGAGCCCCATTCTGTTACCAGAACAGAGACCCGAGTCGACATGAAAACCATGTAACGATTGACTTTCACCTCCTTTTGGACCTCCTTTTATAGCTCTGTTTCTTGGCTTCACATCATCTCTTGGCTCTCTTTCCTACTGCACCTAAATCTGAGAAAGTCCCTGACTGCCTGCTCCTCCTCTCTGTGTCCTTTGCATGCACTCTGCTTGATCATGCCATTTCATCCATAACCTGACTTTTGTGGAATAAACTGGTGTTGTTTGTGCTCCGTGCTAGAAACAGGACATTCTTACTGTGATGGACTATATTAATGTATGTTTTGTAATACAATTTTCACAAAATCTGCTTCTATATTTTCCTTTGCAAGTGTTTTTAATGCTATCTTACTGTGCTCCCTCCCTTTTCTCCCAAAGCACGCAAGCTTGCTCACACACACACATGTGCTACTGCTGAGCCTGGACAGTTAGATACAGAAAGGAGCACACACACTCAGAGCTATAGAGCAGAGGTCACTAATAGGCGGACCGCGGTCCGGATCCGGACCCAGCCGCCGTCCTCTCCGGACCGCCGACCTACAGCCCATTTATTATTGAGACTTACTACCGCGTGACGGAGCGTTTCTATTTTAACCCGCGCAGCTTTTCTAGCATTTACTGTACTGGTTTAGAGGACCAGGAAACTCACAGACCAATCGCATGTGCTCCAATCGTCTCATGTGACGCTGCTCAGCCAATCAAATCTGTGCATACCGATGCTTGCGAGTCGAGTCCGTGAGATTCACCAGAGACGTTTTGGAAACACACCCGAATTGAGGAGACGAAAGATAAAAGAGATTTCACATGACTTTTAATCAAGAATGTACAGATATTTACATGTACATTCCTCCCACGGGCAGTTCAAAACCAGAATATCTCATAGATCTCCAATATGCTAGCTGGAGCTCACGTTTCTCACTGAACAACAGAAAGTAGGAAAGTGGTAGCTCTGTAAGAGGAAATGAAAGAGAAGAGGAGGCATTACAGCTGTTCATTTGTTATGATGTGTTGAGTGTTTATTATAAAATTGGTTAAGACTACACTT
>NW_025738801.1:0-3624 GCF_021292245.1 Micropterus dolomieu
TAGGGGATTTGGTATTTAGGATAGGGCATTTGGTATTTAGGATTGGGCATTTACTCATTTAGCATTGGGGATTTGGTATTTAGGATAGGGCATTTAGTCATTTAGCATAGGGGATTTGGTATTTAGGATAGGGCATTTAGTCATTTAGCATAGGGGATTTGGTATTTAGGATAGGGCATTTGGTATTTAGGATTGGGCATTTACTCATTTAGCATTGGGGATTTAGTATTTAGGATAGGGCATTTGGTTTTTAGGATAGGGGATTTGGTATTTAGGTTAGGGGATTTGGTATTTAGGATAGGGCATTTGGTATTTAGGATAGGGCATTTGGTATTTAAGATTGGGCATTTACTCATTTAGCATTGGGGATTTGGTATTTAGGATAGGGCATTTACTCATTTAGCATTGGGGATTTGGTATTTAGGATAGGGCATTTGGTATTTAGGATAGGGCATTTGGTATTTAGGATTGGGCATTTACTCATTTAGCATTGGGCATTTGGTTTTTAGGATAGGGGATTTGGTATTTAGGTTAGGGGATTTGGTATTTAGGATTGGGCATTTACTCATTTAGCATTGGGGATTTGGTATTTAGGATAGGGCATTTACTCATTTAGCATTGGGGATTTGGTATTTAGGATAGGGCATTTACTCATTTAGCATTGGGGATTTGGTATTTAGGATAGGGCATTTGGTATTTAGGATAGGGCTTTTGGTATTTAGGATTGGGCATTTACTCATTTAGCATTGGGGATTTGGTATTTAGGATTGGGGATTTGGTATTTAGGATAGGGGATTTGGTATTTAGGATTGGGGATTTGGTATTTAGGATAGGGCATTTAGTATTTAGGATTGGGGATTTGGTATTTAGGATAGGGGATTTGGTATTTAGGATAGGGCATTTGGTATTTAGGATAGGGCATTTGGCATTTAGGATTACTACCCCAACACTATTTTTTTAAACTCTGTAAATGTCTCACTATATGAACTCAGAAACAGTGTGTAAAAATATGATCATTTAAAAGTACTTGGTTTACAGGAAACATGTCATTTTGAGAAAACAGCTGTTAAAGATTACATTTACTCATGCTTTTATCCAAAGCGACTTACAATTGCTATACATGTCAGAGGTCGCACGTCTCTGGAGCAACTAGGGCTTAAGTGTCTTGCTCAGGGACACAATGGTGGATGTCTCACAGTGGGAATCGAACCTAGATCTCCCACACCAAAGGCAAGCATCTTATCTATGCGCCATCACCACCCCGAGATTAACTAATGCATAGAAACTTTACTTTTGTCACATGAACACATCTGTTATAGATGTCTGATATATGGACCTGCTAACTTTGTGCTCTAGAATACAAACTTTCAAATTATATATGTTTCAATATGGAGTGTTTAAAAAGGCAAGTTGAACCTTTGGAAAATGCCAGCAAAGATGAAATTTACATAACAGACTTGGTATAAAATAGACAAATAATAATGTTTATACACAGTATATTATTCAAGCTCATTTTACACGTTTTATGAAAGTATGGTAATAATAGTGAGTATAGTAGAAAATTGACAGATTTAAGCAAAATCATCGTTTTGGACTGTGGTGTCTCGCCTTAATTTCTATTATAGAGACTAGACAGCTGTCTGTCTGTCTCTCAGCACTGGTTACTACTCTGAAGGAGACTTCGGCCCCCCGGATGGTTCCCAGCCCAGGACTCCGTCCATCCACTTCCATCCGGACCCCCGGGCGGAGAGGGCGTTCGGGGCGCGTCCACCTCCTCCATCTCGGGCTGAGGGTGCTCCTCTCAGCCTGGCCCCGCTGCCCAGAGCTCCCTACCAGGAGCAGGAAGAGGAGGAGTCGGCGTGGAGGCCGGGCCCTCCCTTCACCGAGAGGAGCCGAGGAGGAGCACCGAGGAGGGTGTATGAGAGTGAGTAGTAACACTTGATTTTCAAATAATTTCAGATAAAGTTTCCTAAAAAATTTAAAAATTTGGCTCAAATTTGTGAGAAAATGGGTAATTAGTTGAACTAAGTTTGTGTTTTCGTGTATGTTTTTGTAATTTCACAATTATTTTGCAAAACTTTATTTCCAGAACATCTTCATTTAATTTATAATTACATATCTGTTCATTTAAAACAGGCTTAAAAAACAAAACGTACTTACTGAAAAATGAGCAGCCGACTCCTGATAAGCTTTTTCAGCGGCGCTGGTTAATAATAAACTGCCATTTCAGGGTTGGATCTTTTTGTTTGTGTTTCATTTTGGATATTAACATAACAGCACAGCCGCGCTGCAGGTCTGCGAAGCCGGACCTTGTGTCGTTTAAGTCAGCTGCTAGCTAAAAGGCTAACGGAAGAACGAGGGAGAGAGGCGTTCTCTCCACAGCTGGAAGTGCTGCCATCAGGCCGAACTTAGCTGTGTCGCACTCAGAGGCGCAAAGAACACGGTCTTCTGTTGTAAACGTTGTGCGACCAGCAAAAAGCTTTCAACCGCGAACAATTTTGTATTGAAGCATCTGCCAAGAAACGTGAAACTTGGCCTGTAGAAAGAAACTCCGGCTGCTGACTTTGCTGCCAGTGAAGCCTCCACTCCGCTGGACGGAGCGGTGTTAATCAGCGTTTTGTGTTTTGTAAAAGCACTGAATACTTCTCTTATAAATATATGTGCAAAACAGGAACGACGCTTGCTTGATTTTTTTAAATCTCAGACAGTGGCGTTAAAAATGTAATAGGCTTCGTAAAAATCCTCCTCATTGTTGCTGTTATGAGGACGCGATCAGTTAAAAAGTCAGGAGGGCCCTGCTTTGTTTTTGATTAGTTTTAAACAGCCTGTCTGATACAGCATCCAATGGTCTGAGAGGCTGCAGTGTTTCCAGTCCGGCTGCTTGTTGCCTCCTCAGGTTCATTATTGTTCCAGTAAAGTGGATTAATTTCTAAAACGCGCTGCTGAACAGGTTTCCTGTCACTTTTAAGGACGGGGTGCGGTGGTGGAAAGTAATTGTAACAGAACGAGTAACGTGACTATTTACTAAGTAATATTATTACTTTTTAAATGAGTAATAAATAAACAGTTTTTGCCCAACACTGCAACTGATGTGCCGTTTAAACCGATGCGCCGCGAGGACAGAGTGCTGCTTTCTGCCCCCTGGTTGCATCTCTGTGGTGAAGTTGCACAGAAACCCATCCATAGCTTCTCTTTTCAGACCCAGAGGTTCCCGCTTGGTTAATACTTTATTTGTATAGCAACACTTTGGGAATTCTTCACTTTAGGTTCCTCTATTTAACTTTTATAATCTTTATATCAACATGTAAATAATGGTTTAACTATAATGTAGTTATAAGCAGATATACATGTTTATCCACCACAGACATCAGATTAAAAAGACCATCTGTACAGAGTTTACTTGCTTACAGATGGCTCAATTACCGTCCTTGCTCCCTCCGATATCGCTTGCTGTTGGTTGATAAAGCGCTGAATGGTTAAGGCAGTTTTGACTACTGTTGACCTCTCTCTTCTCTAAAATTTTAGGTTGAATGTCTTTTTTTAACAGTCTCCTATGTTGCGTTTGTGTTTTTATGTAAAGCACTTTGAATTGCTTTGTTGCTGAAATGTGCTATACAAATAAAC
>NW_025738802.1:0-512 GCF_021292245.1 Micropterus dolomieu
AGTAACACACACAATAACACACTAACACACACACTAACACACACAATAACACACACTAACACACACTAACACACACACTAACACACTAACACACACACTAACACACACAATAACACACACTAACACACACAATAACACACACAATAACACACACTAACACACACAATAACACACAGTATAACACACAATAACACACACTAACACACACAGTAACACACACAATAACACACTAACACACACAATAACACACACTAACACACACAATAACACACAGTATAACACACAATAACACACACTAACACACACAGTAACACACACAATAACACACTAACAGACACACTAACACACACACTAACACACACACAATAACACACACAATAACACACAATAACACACACAATAACACACACTAACACACACAATAACACACACACACACACACACACACACACACATACATATTTCCAATGAAGCCGTCCCATAATGTACTGCAGTGTGACTTGTGTTACTTG
>NW_025738802.1:532-2083 GCF_021292245.1 Micropterus dolomieu
AACACACACACTAACACACACAATAACACACACTAACACACACAATAACACACACAATAACACACACTAACACACACAATAACACACAGTATAACACACAATAACACACACTAACACACACAGTAACACACACAATAACACACTAACACACACAATAACACACACTAACACACACAATAACACACAGTATAACACACAATAACACACACTAACACACACAGTAACACACACAATAACACACTAACAGACACACTAACACACACACTAACACACACACAATAACACACACAATAACACACAATAACACACACAATAACACACACTAACACACACAATAACACACACTAACACTCACAATAACACACACAGTAACACACTAACACACACAATAACACACTAACACACACACGAACACACTAACACTCACAATAACACACACAATAACACACTAACACACACAATAACACACACACAATAACACACACTAACACACACAGTAACACACACACAATAACACACACACAATAACACACACTAACACACACACTAACACACACAATAACACACACAATAACACACTAACACACACAATAACACACACTAACACACACAATAACACACACAATAACACACACTAACACACAGTAACACACACAATAACACACACTAACACACACAATAACACACACAATAACACACACTAACACACACAGTAACACACACACAATAACACACACAGTAACACACACACTAACACACACAATAACACACACTAACACACACAATAACACACTAACACACACACTAACACACTAACACACACACTAACACACACAATAACACAATAACACACAATAACACAATAACACACACAATAACACACACAGTAACACACACAGTAACACACACAATAACACACACAGTAACACACACACTAACACACACAATAACACACACTAACACACACAATAACACACTAACACACACACTAACACACTAACACACACACTAACACACACACTAATACACACTAACACACACTAACACACAATAACACACACAATAACACACACTAACACACACTAACACACACAATAATACACACAGTAACACACTAACACACACACTAACACACACAATAACACACACTAACACACAATAACACAGTAACACACAATAACACACACACACTAACACACACACACACTAACACACAATAACACACACACTAACACACACTAACACACAGTAACACACAGTAACACACACTAACACACAATGACACACAGTAACACAGTAACACACACTAACACACAATAACACACACTAACACACAGTAACACACACTACCACACACAATAACACACAGTAACACACAATAACACACAGTAACACACAATAACACACAATAACACACACACACACTAACACACAATAACACACACACTAACACACAATAACACACACACACTAACACACAATAACACACACTAACACACAATAACACACACACTAACACACAATAACACACACTAACACACACAATAACAC
>NW_025738803.1:0-1733 GCF_021292245.1 Micropterus dolomieu
CTGAGCTCCTCTCTCCTCTACTTTCTCTCCCTCTGTATGCAACCTCATCCCATTATTGCATGTTACTAACACAACTTCTCCCCTTTCCGGTAGTCTTGTGCTTTCTCGTCCCTCTCCTCTCTCCTCCTATCACTTCCTGCAGGTTTTCTGGCTCTGGAGCTGTGGAGTCTGGATCTGTGGAGTCTGGATCATCATCTGGAACATTACAATTGTTATCATTAACACTACTATAAATATCTGTACCATTTTTCATTTAGTCTATAGCAACATCACCTTTACTGTCTGTACCTCTGTGTGTATATTGTGTAGGCTGCCTCCCTCCCCTCTCTCTCTCTCCTTCCATCCCTCTCTTTTTCTCTCTGTTCCTCTCCTGCCCTCTCTCTCTCCCTCTCTCTCCTTCACCCCAACCGGTCGAGGCAGATGGCCGCCCACCCTGAGCCATGGTTCTGCTCGAGGTTTCTGCCTCTTAAAAGGAAGTTTTTCATTGCCTCTGTCGCCTAGTGCTGCTCTTGGTGGGAACTGTTGGGCTTCTGTAAATAGCATCACAGAGTCTAGACCTGCTCTTTTATGAAAAGCGCTGTGAGATAACTGTTGTTGTGATTTGGCGCTATATAAATAAAATTGAATTCATTACACACTGTGTGTATTTCACTGTGTGTATATCACTGTGTTTATTCAAATGTTTATTTCATTTAATTGTGATGATTAAAACTGACACTAATGAAAATCCCAAATTCAGTATCTCCAAAAATTAGAATATTACTTCAGACCAATACAAAAAAAGTATTTTTAGAAATGTTGGCCAACTGAAAAGTATGAGCATGTACAGCACTCAATGCTTAGTTGGAGCTCCTTTTGCCTGAATTACTGCAGCAATGCGGCGTGGCATGGAATCGATCAGTCTGTGGCACTGCTCAGGTGTTATGAGAGCCCAGGTTGCTCTGATAGTGGCCTTCAGCTCTTCTGTATTGTTGAGTCTGGCGTATCGCATCTTCCTCTTCACAATACCCCATAGATTTTTAATAGGGTTAAGGTCAGGCCAGTTTGCTGGCCAATTAAGAACAGGGATACCATGGTCCTTAAACCAGGTACTGGTAGCTTTGACACTGTGTGCAGGTGCCAAATCCTGTTGGAAAATAAAATCTGCATCTCCATAAAGTTGGTCAGCAGCAGGAAGCATGAAGTGCTCTAAAACTTCCTGGTAGACGGCTGCGTTGACCTTGGACCTCAGAAAACACAGTGGACCAACACCAGCAGATTTTTTTCCTCTCTTTCTCCAGACTCTGGGACCTTGATTTCCAAAAGAAATGCAAAATTTACTTTCATCAGAGAACATAACTTTGGACCTCTCAGCAGCAGTCCAGTCCTTTTTGTCTTTAGCCCAGACGAGACGCTTCTGACGCTGTGTCTTGTTCAAGAGTGGCTTGACACAAGGAATGCGACAGCTGAAACCCATGTCTTGCATACGTCTGTGCGTGGTGGTTCTTGAAGCAGTGACTCCAGCTGCAGTCCACTCTTTGTGAATCTCCCCCACAGTTTTGAATGGGTTTTGTTTCACAATCCTCTCCAGGGTGCAGTTATCACTATTGCTTGTACACTTTTTTTCTACCACATCTTTTCCTTCCCTTCGCCTCTCTATTAATGTGCTTGGACACAGAGCTCTGTGAACAGCCAGCCTCTTTAGCAATGACCTTTTGTGTCTTGCCCTCCTTGTGCAAGGTGTCAATGGTCGT
>NW_025738804.1:0-1027 GCF_021292245.1 Micropterus dolomieu
TACGGTCCTGATCCTGAGTACGTTACGGTCCTACGGTCCTGATCCTGAGCATGCTACGGTCCTACGGTCCTGATCCTGAGCACGCTACGGTCCTGATCCTGAGTATGTTAGGGTCCTACGGTCCTGATCCTGAGCACGCTACGGTCCTACGGTCCTGATCCTGAGCACGCTACGGTCCTACGGGCCTGATCCTGAGCACGCTACAGTCCTGATCCTGAGCACGCTACGGGCCTGATCCTGAGCACGCTACGGGCCTGATCCTGAGCACGCTACCGTCCTGATCCTGAGCACGCTACCGTCCTGATCCTGAGCACGCTACCGTCCTGATCCTGAGCACGCTACCGTCCTGATCCTGAGCACGCTACGCGTCTGATCCTGAGCACGCTACCGTCCTGATCCTGAGCACGCTACGGTCTGATCCTGAGCACGCTACCGTCCTGATCCTGAGCACGCTACGGTCCTGATCCTGAGCACGCTACGGTCCAGATCCTGAGCACGTTACGGTACTATGGGCCTGATCCTGAGCACGCTACGGTCCTGATCCTGAGTACGTTACGGTCCTGATCCTGAGTACGTTACGGTCCTACGGTCCTGATCCTGAGCACGCTACGGTCCTACGGTCCTGATCCTGAGCACGCTACGGTCCTGATCCTGAGTATGTTAGGGTCCTACGGTCCTGATCCTGAGCACGCTACGGTCCTGATCCTGAGTACGTTACGGTCCTACGGTCCTGATCCTGAGCACGCTACGGTCCTACGGTCCTGATCCTGAGCACGCTACAGTCCTACGGTCCTGAGTACGTTACGGTCCTACGGTCCTGATCCTGAGCACGCTACGGTCCTACGGTCCTGAGTACGTTACGGTCCTACGGTCCTGATCCTGAGCACGCTACGGTCCTACGGTCCTGATCCTGAGCACGCTACGGTCCTGATCCTGAGTACGTTACGGTCCTACGGTCCTGATCCTGAGCACGCTACGGTCCTACGGTCCTGATCCTGAGCACGCTACGGTCCTACGGTCCTGATCC
>NW_025738805.1:0-1056 GCF_021292245.1 Micropterus dolomieu
CTGCCTTCTGCAGGAAGCAGAGGAGCAGTGAAGATCCTTGGATATAGCAGACTTGAACTTTGGCATTAACAGGACCTTTTAAGGGAACATTTCACTTTGCATTTCTAACTGGTGTTTGTCTCCCACAAGAGGGTTGTAGTGGTGGTCAATTATTGCTATAAAATAATTGGGGGCCGGAATGTAGGAGCCATACACTGGGTTTGTTTGAGTTTTTATTGGGTTTCCTCTCTTTTCTTTGCACTGTAGTGTACATGCACGCGCATCGTCACGTCATCAGTTACTGTGGGTGTGACCGGGGGCGTGGTGTCTGTATTAATGTGTGTGTGTGTTCACCTGTGAGGAAGCTTGGGTTGATCATGGCTGCAGGGTGAGCATGGGGAAGAACTTTCTGTTGACCGTTACCATCGTCGTCAACATCTTTCACTGATGTCTCTGAGGTACCTTTTGCACTACTTACAACATGCATTACTCAAAGTAAGTGATTGGTTTTCTATGTATGTGAAATAGCGTAATAAAGAGACTCAATATGTACGATGGTTCAGCGTGACGCGTCTTCAGTGTAAATCCTCATGTTTCAGCCTGCTGTGGCGTTTTAGTTGTTTTGGTGGGTCTGGTCTGTTTGTTTTACTGGTATACACCGCAATAGTCTGTGTCCAATGATGAAGCCACTTCAATGTGTACTGCTCTTATTGCCAAACATGTGAAAATGACTCTGTATCTCTTCACAAGGATTCTCCCACGCTTGACTTCAAATGGACCAAAATAGTCCACTCCAACAAAACTGAATGGAGGTACCGCTGAAGAAACTGTCTTCAGACAAGTCTGCCATTTATTGTTGGCCTGCAGCTCCGTATAGCCGACGGCAGACCACACATCGACAAGATCTTCCTTATGGAAACACTAGCACCAGGGATCCAGTATCTCTGATGTAATCTGGACAACATGTGATTCTTGCCTTCATGACCAACCTCTTGATGAATGTTTCGCAGAATGAGGTCAGTAATATGAAGATCTTTAGTTAGCATGGCAGGATGCTTGGACTCTTCGGACATGACA
>NW_025738806.1:0-622 GCF_021292245.1 Micropterus dolomieu
CCCCTGTGATAAATAGCAGCGGAGTTGCATAAATAATGACATAGACGCAGTTGAAATGGATTGTATATGATAGTTTGAAAGGTTTGCAGAGAATTCACATAACAGTTGCATGGAAACATATGACAGAGAAATAGACGAGGGCAATGTGTGTATAGGTGAGGTAAGAGAGTGTGTGTGCATGCATGTGTGTGTTTGCAATCAGGTTCAAGGTCTATGTTAGAAGCTCCACTGTGTTGTCAGTGTCTAAGCACTGAGGCCACAGCTCCCAGCAAATGGAGACACTGAGCAAGATACCATCTGCCTCTGCCCATCTAAGTCTCACGCCAAGACACACGCACGCACACACACACACACACACACACACACACACACACACACACACACACACACACACACACACACACACACACACACACACACACACACACACACCACCCACCCAGACATATTCAGAGAGCCTTTAAACACACCATATCCAGCTCAGTTCACAACGGAAACACTTTAAGTGCACATATAAACATGGAAATCCCTGCAACTGCAAGTAACTAATTGAATACTACAACTCTGGCAAAAAATGATGTCTCTCATTTTAACCCACAGGGCAGTGGATCATATGTGGATC
>NW_025738807.1:0-913 GCF_021292245.1 Micropterus dolomieu
AGTAAACGTCTCAGTGAGGCCCGCGGTAACGTGGCCCTCAGTAACGTGTCCCTCAGTAAACGTCTCAGTGAGGCCCGCGGTAACGTGGCCCTCAGTAAAGTCTCAGTGGCCCTCAGTAAACGTCTCAGTGAGGCCCGCGGTAACGTGGCCCTCAGTAAACGTCTCAGTGGCCCTCAGTAAACGTCTCAGTGAGGCCCGCGGTAACGTGGCCCTCAGTAAACGTCTCAGTGAGGCCCGCGGTAACGTGGCCCTCGGTAAACGTCTCAGTGGCCCTCGGTAAACGTCTCAGTGAGGCCCGCGGTAACGTGTCCCTCAGTAAACGTCTCAGTGGCCCTCGGTAAACGTCTCAGTGAGGCCCGCGGTAACGTGTCCCTCAGTAAACGTCTCAGTGTCCCTCGGTAAACGTCTCAGTGGCCCTCGGTAAACGTCTCAGTGAGGCCCGCGGTAACGTGTCCCTCAGTAAACGTCTCAGTGAGGCCCGCGGTAACGTGGCCCTCAGTAACATCTCAGTGAAGCCCGCGGTAACGTGGCCTTCAGTAAACGTCTCAGTGGCCCTCGGTAAACGTCTCAGTGAGGCCTGCGGTAACGTGGCCCTCGGTAAACGTCTCAGTGTCCCTCGGTAAACGTCTCAGTGGCCCTCGGTAAACGTCTCAGTGGCCCGCGGTAAACGTCTCAGTGAGGCCCGCGGTAACGTGTCCCTCAGTAAACGTCTCAGTGAGGCCCGCGGTAACGTGGCCCTCAGTAACATCTCAGTGAGGCCCGCGGTAACGTGGCCCTCGGTAAACGTCTCAGTGAGGCCCGCGGTAACGTGGCCCTCAGTAAACGTCTCAGTGGCCTTCAGTAAACGTCTCAGTGAGGCCCGCGGTAACGTGGCCCTCGGTAAACGTCTCAGTGAGGCCCGCGGTAACGTGGC
>NW_025738808.1:0-1557 GCF_021292245.1 Micropterus dolomieu
TTCAACAGTCAAGTCAATGCTCAAGTTAGGGTAATATTACTGACTGCTAAACGTGTTCAAAAGAGGATTCTTCACCCAGTAACAAATGATCTAGAATCATTGTTCTAATATATTCCTTATAGGGATCCTTAGACTTCAGAGGTCAGCAACACTACCCCAACAAAAAGCACTTACTGAATTCATAACTCAAGTCAGTGCTTGTGTTTGGGTGATGTTGGTGACAAAGTTATGGTGTAGCTGGTTATGTTAAAATGATGTGAAACTGACTGTGATATGTCTGTTGAAGAACTCACAACCAAGACAACCCCTAAGAGAAGCACTTATGAACACAATAATCACCAGTGGCTCTATTTGAGGTGATCTGGGGCTGATTCTCACAAAATATGGCACCAAAAAATCCAGTTGCTTTTGTCATTGTCAACTTCCCCAACATGTAGCACTTACTGAATTCAAGTCAATGCTCAAGTTAGGGTAATATTACTGACTGCTAAACGTGTTTAAAAGAGGATTCTTCACCCAGTAACAAATGATCTAGAATCATTGTTCTAATATATTCCTTATAGGAATCCTTAGACTTCAGAGGTCAGCAACACTACCCCAACAAAAAGCACTTACTGAATTCATAACTCAAGTCAGTGCTTGTGTTTGGGTGGTGTTGGTGAGAAAGTTATGGTTTAGCTGGTTATGTTAAAATGATGTGAAACTGACTGTGATATGTCTGTTGAAGAACACAACAAACTCATATATATTTGTCTTGCACTTCATTTGCAGAATGTGAACAAAACTGACGTGAATCTCTTACTGATCCTTTTAAATGACACAGTTCACACACCTGAAGATTCAGAGGTCAGCAAAACTGCCCCAACAAAAAGCACTTACTGTATTGAGAAACAAAGTTAGTGTCTGTGTTCAGGTAATAATAAAGACTAAATGGAGATCTTGATGAGAAAAACTCTGTTGCATTCAATCCCATCAGATTGACAACCCAACTATAAAGTAATTTCAAAGCATTAAAAAACACAGTTGCTTAAGTTAAAGCGTATCACTCAATGAAATTTGTCTCTGAATTGTAGAAGTAATTTCTTCAAACAGCTCTGTGGAGTGGATTCAATCGAGGAACATGTCAGAACCAAGACAACCCCAAAGAGAAGCACTTATGAACACAATAATCACCAGTGACTCTATTTGAGGTGATCTGGGGCTGATTCTCACAAAATATGGCACCAAAAAATCCAGTTGCTTTTGTCATTTTCAACTGCCCCAACAAGGAGCACTTACTGAATTCAACAGTCAAGTCAATGCTCAAGTTAGGGTAATATTACTGACTGCTAAACGTGTTCAAAAGAGGATTCTTCACCCAGTAACAAATGATCTAGAATCATTGTTCTAATATATTCCTTATAGGGATTCTTAGACTTCAGAGGTCAGCAACACTACCCCAACAAAAAGCACTTACTGAATTCATAACTCAAGTCAGTGCTTGTGTTTGGGTGATGTTGGTGACAAAGTTATGGTGTAGCTGGTTATGTTAAAATGATGTGAAACTGACTGTGATAT
>NW_025738809.1:0-1091 GCF_021292245.1 Micropterus dolomieu
CTTGCAGTATAATGTGTAGGCCTCTCCCCCTTACCCCTCATCCCTTTCTCCCTCTTTATGCCGATCTCTCTTTCATGCCCTTTGGTGGTTGGAGCAGCACTTGCCAGATAATGAGTAGTCCTCTCCCCCTTACCCCCCATCCCTTTCTCCCTCTTTATGCCGATCTCTCTTTCATGCCCTTTGGTGGTTGGAGCAGCGCTTGCTGGATAATGTGTTGGCCTCTCCCCCTTACCCGCCATCCCTTTCTCCCTCTTTATGCCAATCTCTCTTTTATGCCCTTTGGTGGTTGGAGCAGCACTTGCCAGATAATGTGTTGGCCTCTCCCCCTTACCCCTCATCCCTTTCTCCCTCTTTATCACTGTCTCTCTTTCATGACCTTTGGTGGTTGGAGCAGCGCTTGCAGTATAATGTGTAGGCCTCTCCCCCTTACCCGCCATCCCTTTCTCCCCCTTTATGGCGGTCGCTGTTTCATGCCCTTTGGTGGTTGGAGCAGCGCTTGTCAGATAATGAGTAGTCCTCTCTCCCTTACCCCCCATCCCTTTCTCCCTCTTTATCACTGTCTCTCTTTCATGCCCTTTGGTGGTTGGAGCAGCACTTGCCAGATAATGTGTAGGCCTCTCCCCCTTACCCCTCATCCCTTTCTCCCTCTTTATCACTGTCTCTCTTTCATGACCTTTGGTGGTTGGAGCAGCGCTTGCAGTATAATGTGTTGGCCTCTCTCCCTTACCCGCCATCCCTTTCTCCCCCTTTATGGCGGTCCCTCTTTCATGCCCTTTGGTGGTTGGAGCAGCGCTTGCTAGATAATGTGTAGGCCCCTCCCCCTTACCCCTCATCCCTTTCTCCCTCTTTATCACTGTCTCTCTTTCATGCCCTTTGGTGGTTGGAGCAGCACTTGCCAGATAATGAGTAGTCCTCTCCCCCTTACCCCCCATCCCTTTCTCCCTCTTTATGCCGATCTCTCTTTCATGCCCTTTGGTGGTTGGAGCAGAGCTTGCACTATAATGTGTAGGCCTCTCCCCCTTACCCCTCATCCCTTTCTCCCTCTTTATCACTGTCTCTCTTTCATGACCTTTGGTGGTTGGAGCAGCGCT
>NW_025738810.1:0-467 GCF_021292245.1 Micropterus dolomieu
TAACGCTGGACGAGCGGCGGTGCGTTCAGGGTGTCTTTAACGCTGGACGAGCGGCGGTGCGTTCAGGGTGTCTTTAACTGTAACGCTGGACGAGCGGCGGTGCATTCAGGGTGTCTTTAACTCTAACGCTGGACGAGCGGCGGTGCGTTCAGGGTGTCTTTAACTCTAACGCTGGACGAGCGGCGGTGCGTTCAGGGTGTCTTTAACTCTAACGCTGGACGAGCGGCGGTGCGTTCAGGGTGTCTTTAACGCTGGACGAGCGGCGGTGCATTCAGGGCGTCTTTAACTGTAACGCTGGACGAGCGGCGGTGCATGCAGGGCGTCTTTAACTCTAACGCTGGACGAGCGGCGGTGCGTTCAGGGTGTCTTTAACGCTGGACGAGCGGCGGTGCGTTCAGGGTGTCTTTAACTGTAACGCTGGACGAGCGGCGGTGCGTTCAGGGCGTCTTTAACTGTAACGCTGGACG
>NW_025738811.1:0-2494 GCF_021292245.1 Micropterus dolomieu
TTAACCTTAACCATCAGAACTACAGGCCTGACCTTAAACTACAGGCCTGACCTTTAACCCTTAATTAAACCTTAACCGTCACAACTACAGGCCTGACCTTTAACCCTTAATTAAACCTTAACCGTCACAACTACAGGCCTGACCTTTAACCCTTAATTTAACCTTAACCATCAGAACTACAGGCCTGACCTTTAACCCTTAATTAAACCTTAACCATCACAACTACAGGCCTGACCTTTAACCCTTAATTAAACCTTAACCGTCACAACTACAGGCCTGACCTTTAACCCTTAATTAAACCTTAACCGTCACAACTACAGGCCTGACTTTTAACCCTTAATTAAACCTTAACCATCAGAACTACAGGCCTGACCTTTAACCCTTAATTTAACCTTAACCATCAGAACTACAGGCCTGACCTTTAACCCTTAATTAAACCTTAACCATCAGAACTACAGGCCTGACCTTTAACCCTTAATTTAACCTTAACCATCAGAACTACAGGCCTGACCTTTAACCCTTAATTTAACCTTAGCCATCTCAACTACAGGCCTGACCTTTAACCCTTAATTAAACCTTAACCATCAGAACTACAGGCCTGACCTTTAACCCTTAATTTAACCTTAACCATCAGAACTACAGGCCTGACCTTTAACTCTTAATTTAACCTTAACAATCACCACTACAGGTCGTTTAAATCACTGTTTTTTTGACACTGAATGCAACGCTCACTAAATACCTTTATCCAGTTTTAAGCTTTTGATATCATCAGCTCTCCCACAAACCAGCTGTGTTTACCCTCCAGACTAAAAATGCATTTACGCCTGCACTAAAATGACACAAGAGCACAGAGCTTTTAATGTTGCTGCTGTGATCAATACGGTTACTACAAATCGAATAGATACAGAACAGCGTTATTAGGACTTTACTTACTTAGGATCTGGTCCCACAAAACTCTCTTTTTCAAAACTGAAACACCATCAAATAAACACTTTACTAGTGGTTCTCAACCTGAGGGTTGAGATACCTCCAAGGGCCTCCAATGGGAGGGGTTGCTGGACCCTACTTCTTCTGGTCTGTTAACATATATCTATCAGCTAATGAAAACTAAAGACGTACTAACGTAGAAGAAATACTTAGTAGGGATAATTAATGATAGCGTTTAACGGTTCCTTCCCCAAAATGATTTTAACTTAGTCTTTTTGTCCTCACTTTGTACGGATCAGTCATGCAAAGCAGGAACACGATGCTACTGTAGTTTTGGTGTTCCAGCTCGCTGTCGGTCCATGCAAAGAAATCTCTGCTGTGGTTCTTCACCATCGCTGTTCTTCGTTCGTCTTTAGCTGAATCTTCTGCAGCTGCACAGTAGACAGTCTGCTTCCTGTCTACATAGGGCTGGACAATAAAACAATACCAATAATTATTGCGATTTATTTTCTTCAATAACAATGTAACAATTGTTCAATTAATGTTTGATATTATTCACTAGAATCATACACGAATTAGGACTTAGGATGTTTATTTTGTTCAAAAACGTACTGAAAAAAGCTTTTACTTAATTTCACTCGTGCATATTTGTTGATAAAGTTTTATCATAATAGTTTTGAATGTTCTACCTCACTTTGTGAAGTGATCCACTGTTTGGCCTCACGTGTTCTGACCATAAAGAAAAGTTTAAATCAGGTTTCTTCAACTTTCACTTGTACTGTTCTACAAGCTTTACGCTCACTACTTTACGCTGTTATACGAGCTGCACGCTCGCTACTTTACGCTGTTCTACTAGCTGCACGCTCGCTACTTTACGCTGTTCTACGAGCTGCACGCTCGCTACTTTACGCTGTTCTACGAGCTGCACGCTCGCTACTTTACGCTGTTCTTCGTTCGTCTTTAGCTGAATCTTCTGCAGCTGCACAGTAGACAGTCTGCTTCCTGTCTACATAGGGCTGGACAATAAAACAATACCAATAATTATTGCGATTTATTTTCTTCAATAACAATGTAACAATTGTTCAATTAATGTTTGATATTATTCACTAGAATCATACATGAATTAGGACTTAGGATGTTTATTTTGTTCAAAAACGGACTGAAAAAAGCTTTTACTTAATTTCACTCGTGCATATTTGTTGACCTCACTTTGTGAAGTGATCCACTGTTTGGCCTCACGTGTTCTGACCATAAAGAAAAGTTTAAATCAGGTTTCTTCAACTTTCACTTGTACTGTTCTACAAGCTTTACGCTCACTACTTTACACTGTTATACAAGCTGCACGCTCGCTACTTTACGCTGTTCTACAAGCTGCACGCTCGCTACTAAAACACTGTTCTACAAGCTGCACGCTCGCTACTTTACACTGTTCTACAAGCTGCACGCTCGCTACTTTACACTGTTCTACAAGCTGCACGCTCGCTACTTTACACTGTTATACAAGCTGCACGCTCGCTACTTTACACTGTTATACAAGCTGCACGCTCGCTACTTTACACTGTTATAC
>NW_025738812.1:0-1457 GCF_021292245.1 Micropterus dolomieu
TATTATTCTAAATCATGCAACGAAGAAGAAATGCATAATAAATCCTGGGACAAAATCTGTCCACAGCATGTAGTCTGATGAACAAGACTTGTGTTATATCTGACTTGGGCAGTGAAATGTTTAATTTTTTTAATTCATGTGGTCATAGTTGTCCACAACTAAAATCAGAATATAAGAAGAAATGTTTTATACCACCTCAAGAAGGCTTCCTATCAGAAAGTTAGGAAGGTATTTCAAATGTACAACTGCAGTACTTAATTCTAAGTAAAGTAATTTCCCTGACATTACAGTGTTACGCATGTAACAGGTTTTATACTTCCTGTGAGTATAATCCAATCAGTCTTATTTTCATACTGTATATCCGTTGTGTAATTTGATAAATTGTGTTGTATGTGGTGCTCGCATCGGGTACTACTGAGACTTCATTGCCGTCTTCAGAGAAGACTCTGACTGCAACATGTGTCTTTGTAAAGAGAGAAACGGACAGAAAAAGTCTCTAACTCTGCCTGTCAGCTCGCTCTGCTCCGTTAAAACTGAATTTACCATACAGAATTGAATACGAGTGCACTCCAGATTTAGCTGCAGCCAGCTGACCGTGTGCTTCTCCCTATACCGCAGTTCTGTGTCCATGCATGCAGCAAACTGAAAGCACTGTCTGTCGGAGCGTCTACGTGAAAAGAGAAGGAAGACATTGCTGGTAGTATTGTCTTCAGAGTTGTTAAACACCTCAGCGCACTGAAGGAAGTCATCTGACTGTGTGAGGGGCAAGATCGTTGATGTCTGCAGGTAGAGTAGGAGCTCTCCTGTCTGACTGGTCCACCAATAGCAGAGAAGATGACCCCTTGAGACACAGCCCCTCCTCATTTGCATAATCAGGCAGAAATAAATACCATGGGTGAAAATAAATAAGGTAGAAAAATACAAAGGAAGAATAAAACAGACAAAAATATTAAAACACACACATAAATAAAGTTGAAGATTATAACGGAGAATAAATAAATAAGGTAATTATAACAAAGGTGAATAAGTAAAGGCACTAATTAAAATATATACATTTATGTCTCCTTGTATAATTTAATTACTACCTACATTTATTTATTTACTTTATTTTTTTGTGTATTTAATTGGATGCTTATTTATTTATTGAGCATTTATTTATTTCTGTATTTATTTCTGACTGTGTCAGGATCGGTCCTCCATAGCGGGGTGGGAGAGTTATCAAGCACGTAAAGTTTGGTTCAGATGTGAGCATGTACACTGAAGTTACAACAACTTCCTGTGTCATGGCGAAGACTTGATCTCTGACGCCACGGACACACCCATTGACGAAAACTCGCAAATAGCACAACTTTTCATCTTCAATGCCTTTAGAAGGCACAGCACAAATTTGAAGTCGGTCGGACTAAATCCCTAGGAGGAGTTCGTTAAAGTACGAAGTGTGTAAATCATCCAAAATT
>NW_025738813.1:0-806 GCF_021292245.1 Micropterus dolomieu
TGACTGTCGAAGTGAGTCGTGAGTCTGACTGTCGAAGTGAGTCGTGACTGTCGAAGTGAGTCTGACTGTCGAAGTGAGTCTGACTGTCGAAGTGAGTCGTGAGTCTGACTGTCGAAGTGAGTCTGACTGTCGAAGTGAGTCTGACTGTCGAAGTGAGTCGTGAGTCTGACTGTCGAAGTGAGTCGTGACTGTCGAAGTGAGTCTGACTGTCGAAGTGAGTCTGACTGTCGAAGTGAGTCTGACTGTCGAAGTGAGTCTGACTGTCGAAGTGAGTCGTGAGTCTGACTGTCGAAGTGAGTCGTGACTGTCGAAGTGAGTCTGACTGTCGAAGTGAGTCTGACTGTCGAAGGGAGTCGTGAGTCTGACTGTCGAAGGGAGTCGTGAGTCTGACTGTCGAAGGGAGTCGTGAGTCTGACTGTCGAAGGGAGTCGTGAGTCTGACTGTCGAAGGGAGTCGTGAGTCTGACTGTCGAAGGGAGTCTGACTGTCGAAGGGAGTCTGACTGTCGAAGTGAGTCATGACTGTCGAAGTGAGCCTGACTGTCGAAGTGAGTCTGACTGTCGAAGTGAGTCTGACTGTCGAAGTGAGTCATGACTGTCGAAGGGAGTCTGACTATAGAAATGAGTCGTGAGTCTGACTGTCAAAGTGAGTCATGACTGTCGAAGGGAGTCTGACTATAGAAATGAGTCGTGAGTCTGACTGTCGAAGGGAGTCTGACTGTCGAAGTGAGTCATGACTGTCGAAGGGAGTCTGACTATAGAAATGAGTCGTGAGTCTGACTGTCAAAGTGAGTCATGACTGTCGAAG
>NW_025738814.1:0-11187 GCF_021292245.1 Micropterus dolomieu
AATATAATATGTTAATCTATTTCTTATCTATGTTAATATAATAACATACAAACAATGCAGTTGTCGGCAAACTGGAGTCCCTTCCCATGTCATACAAGAAAGGAATTAACTGATAAAGATTTTGTAATTACTAATCATTTATAATTATTAAAGACAGAATTGCGTAGTTCTTTAAAGGACCCTCTTCAGATTCATCACCAGTAACGCACACAATTTCAACCCTGAAGCCACAGATTTATACATTTCTCTTAGGCTCAATCACAATTTCTACAGATTTCTACAGGATTTTTTCTTGAGAAGGAATGTCACTGACTGCAACATTACAGTATAATCCCTGGCCCTTTACCTACACATATACCTGGCAAATGTGATTTATAAAGTTGAGTCAAGTCTATTTCATTTATATAGCTTATAATATATGATCTGCACATTGTATGACACCCTCTCTCCTTGGACCCTTGTGTTTTCCTTGTCTGTTATATTCTTCTGAAACTGAATAAATAATAAAATCATTGACAGAAAAAAATAGAAAATGAAGCAGAGCCAAAATAGATTAAAAAGCATAATGTGCCAGTGTTGCTGACATGGATGAAGTTAGTTCCTAAGTGAAGGCATTTCTTTGAGCTTTGGTCTGAAGGAAATTCAGTTCAACAGTGGACTTTTATGTCTGTGAAACACTACATAAATAAACTTCAGGTAAACTTGACATAAGTGACATGTGTTCCCTCTATGCTGCATTGTCTGCTATATTTCACTTACCACACTTTATGTTTTTCAGGAGGTGAAGCAGGCAGGAGCAGAAGCCAAAACAGAGCTTTAGGATTCACAGAAGGAATGTAAATGCATTTATATTAAATAAAATACTGTGTCTGATGTGAATTATTTCTTCTGTGAAAAGGCTGTGTGTTTGATTGTCTTGCCCTGCAATTTCTTTTTTCCAACACAAAGGAAATGTGTGCGTGTGTATATCATGTGTCCTCACATATTTATGTGTGTGTTATGTTTTGTCTGTTTACGCGAGTGTGAGCCCGTCTGCGGTCTGGGTCACCGGCCACAAGTTGCAGAGATCTGGCCGAGTTTGTTAGTCTGTCCACTAAAGTTATTGTCAGAACCACAACACACCGACCTCAGAGAGAGTGACAGAGGGCAGACTGGGAAGACATGAACCGAGCCAGTCAAGATGCGGTAGTTAGTGGTCTCTCATATGATTCATCCTGTGTGTAAATAAAGTGAAAAACAGCATATCTACTGGATAAATTAACATGGAAATCCCCAGTGTAGAATGACAGAGGCAGCAATCATACACAGTTGAAAGCAGGGCATCAAATTCAAATATTAAGTTTGAGAGATTTGACTCAAAGTCATATCGGGCTCTAAATATGGATAAAAGAGAGTGTATTTAGCAATAAAGGCTATGAAAGCTCTATAAAAGAACAACAGATGGGCTGTAGACATCAAGAGTGAAAAAGTTTGGGCTTGTCCCCAAAAATACTCTCCCAAGCGAGAAGGGAATTTCAAGGCCCAGACTGGGATCGGTATAATTAGTAGTGTTTTATTGCCAAGTGAATGCATCCGGCCGAATTTGGGAAAGCCTGGCAGGTGGACGTTTCTCAGAGACCAGATGGAAATATACAGTATGTGCCGCCTGCCATCTGAGTTTGTTTACGACTGCTATCGAGACAGTGTGACATGAAGCATTGATGGGGGACCTCTGGGCGGCAGTGAGATGACAGTGTATTTTACTTTTATGCCATCAAAAGGTAAACTGTGAGATATTAGAGTTAGTCCCATAAACTTAAACAATATTGCAAGCTCATATCAGAAATAATCTGGTACTAGTAGCTAATTTAAAATCAGGTTTATTGCGCAATTGTGTAGTTTAACTTATTGTTTCTGTGATTTTAATAAATGAGTCTCAGCTTCCTCTCTATTTGATGCTATTTCCAACGTACTCAATTTAAGAAGCAATTTCTGACCAAAGTTTATGATAAATAAGCTAATTATGATCATTTTATCCATGTCTGAGTGAGCAGACAGAGACAAGACACTGTCCAGAAAGAGGTCCCACATCTGTGAGAAGGGATTATAGAAACATTAAAAACTAATATATAGTAAACTAAGAAAAACTTGCATTTGTCTCTTCACACAATAATATGCAGTACAGTGTGTGGACATGATGGCCTGCTAGTGTGGATTGTGTGTGCCAAGACATTCTAATAGTAGTGTAATAGAATGACAGCAGTCATGAGGAACTGTGGATTCTGCAATATAATGTTAAATTAGTTCATATTTACACACCTTAACGCAAAATCATACATCTAGCTTTTTTTTAATCATTCAGTTTAGCTAGAGAATATTTCCCCATAGTCCCTGTCACCTTGTGTTCTCACGTTATGAGTCTCTTGTTATGAGCATCCACACACAAAGTGAGGTAATGGTTTAAAAAGAAAAGTCTAAATACATGCCTGTAACTGCTCATTTAACTCGTTTAAGGTTGTTTGTTGCAATGATGTGCTGCCTGTGTATCATGCAAGTGGAGCAAAGCTGGCAGGGACTAAAGAAGGACATTTACATAGGTACATTCTTTGACACTTTATTTAAAACAGCTCCAGTTATACACCATACAGACTCTGTGCTGTGTTATACACATTAGCAAAGTGGATAAATCCGCTGTTAATACAACATATCTTGGTGGTGCGTCAGTGTAGGGGTTATATTTATTTGTTTGTTTTGTTTTGTAAAGCTTGAGCACAGGCTTGTTGGAGTCCTGATCTATCAGGTCTGAGGTCTCCAGATGCGTTATTTTAAGGTCATTTACCAAACATAGTTATTTTACTGTAACATTTCCCAGTGCAGATCCCTGTTGGTGTTCTTAAAGGATGGGAGCAAAGGAGGAGATTGGTGAAAAATATGAAAGAAATACATAAATTATTTTGTTGGGTCATTTGTGTCTTAGCATTTGTTAAACCATTCATCAAATGGTGAAAAGCTCTTATAATGGTGCATGTATAATGGAAAATAACCATCCAAGCCTCTAATACACATGCACACACAAACACACACGCACAAATGAACAAACTGTAAAACAATTTTAGACTAACTAACACAAGAGAAATTAAAAAAACAACAATAAAACAGATAAAAGACAATGAAACATATCAAAACATCAATATAATACAATAAATCCTTAAATATCATTGAAGTAAGGGACATTTAAAGTTTACATTTAAAGACATTAAAAACTGTTTCAGGCTTCCTCGGATCCTCTGGCAGCCTGTCTCAAAATCTGCCTCACCAAATGTTTCTGTCCTGCACTTTGGAACAATTAAAATACTAAGCCAGAAGATGGGCCTCATGGGAAGTATTTTAAAAGTAAATATTCAAATATCAGTATGGAAACTGACAGGGAATCAATGTAACATCTATAAAACAGGTGTATTGTGTTCTCTCCTTCTGGTCACAGTCAATACACAGCCTCGTCAGTAAACACAGCATTATATTTTTCCCAGTGAGGATAACATATCATCTAATATAGAAGAAGATGGGATGTTTATTACTGATATGAGTTGACTGCCAAGATCAGGCACAGTATAGTGTCTGTCATACCATGTAAGTGTGCGCCTGGGCGTGTAAGTTTTCCACTTTCCACAGGAAAACCCACAACAACAGTACATTTCAAGATTTCAAAGAAGACATGCAACAACAAAAAGGTACTGATCCAAAGCAGAAATGCCTTAGACACTGTATTTCCTGGGACAGTGGGGGCGATTGTTTTCTCCAACTGTGTCCCCCATGCGCTGAATGCATTGACAAAAATGGACACTGGACCAGACATTGAAATTACATGGCACGCGGTCCAAAACAAATTTCTGATCCCAGGAATAACGCAAGATTATGAAACACAAAGGACACCAAGGTCACTCTCAGGCAGCACTGAATGTCTCACTAGGCTATATGATGGATGAAGCTGTCTGGGGGCCCTCAGAGATATATATATATATGTGATGTGATGAGTGTGTGCATAATTTTTTTGTTATCTAGATAGTATTTAAGCAGCGAGATGGTTCAGCAGTTTTACCATCATACCATTCTTTATCATAAATCACAGCTGAAGCCACACTCACTCACGCGGTTTTGCACAAACAGAAAACTGCATCCAAACCCACATGCATAACGCTGTGCATCCAACACATGGGGGTTGCCTTTATTTAGCTGTATATATATGCTGAAGCACATCAAGGGAGGCTGTGCATTGGACCACTGGTTGGCGATGGTAAGCCTTGGCCGTGCCTGGATCTGACCGGGAGCTCGACCGAGATGGATCTGTAAATAGTGACTGACTGCGGTTCTGGTGGGACTCTGCAGCACTCTAATTAAGCTCTGTTGCATAATGAGGCTCACTGCTGTTCTGTGTCACTCGATTAGTAGCTTGTGGTCGACTCAGGCTATAGTTTGGGGTTTGTGGGGGTGGGAGATCACATCTGGGGCAAGGAGTATAGTAACACTACAGCAATGACAGAACTGGCAAACTTGATGATAAAGAGATTTGACTAAAATTGAATTTCATTTTAAGGGTGTTTCATAGAGATCAGTAAGTTTCAGAGGTTTTGTTGCATTTCCTTATACTGCAGTAATGAGGAGTGATGATTTTTAAGGAACCTGAAGGGGATGTACAGGATGGGTAAACAAGACAAGTATAAAAATGATTTGGTTTGACCTCAGAAAATGATTGACAGGGAAATGAGGGCATTTTTGTTGAAAATATGAGAAAAACACTGTTCAGTTTACCCAAAAGCCAAACTGAGAGAAACAATTTTCGGAAGTCAATTCAGTAATTAAATTTGACATTTATCTTTAAAATTAAAGGTAAAATGTTATATTTGTGTGCATGCATGTGCCTCATGGAGAAGGGGAATTCCCTTACACTGTCCTCATTTTACTCTGTTTGTATTGGCTTGGCTTTAATGTGAAGGCTTACATACTATACGTACATACAGGTTTACATACAGAGCATGCACTGTACGCACAGCTGAATGCCTGGGATGTTTGCGGCCTTGTAAGTTTCTGCGCGGGTGAATGATGTTTTGGACTCTGTGCCAGGCCTGCGTGGGTGTTTATGGGAGCTTTCATGACAAGTGGAAGTGGAAACGTTGACATTTGATTCCCCAGCCAATCGGAGGGATATCTCATGTGTGGGCCTGGTCTGACAAAGGACGTGGACTACAGTATATATTGACCTTGAATTGGGGAACAGAACAAGCCATCGGAAGAAAAGCTAAGAAGAGCAAGCCATCAAGAAAGCAACTAGTCTACAGAGAGAACTACAAGGCATCATGAAGGCTCTGACTCTCCTCTCCATCTGTGCTCTCCTGTCCCTGTCCTGGTCCATGGGAGGTAAGGACAAATTCACCTCATGATTGCTGTGCTTCACAATATTGTCATGTATGTTATTTGGAACCATGTTAAAGTCGATAATGTGGGTGTAAAAGTGTTGTTTCCTGTGATCCTCAGCTGTTGAGCCAGAGGTTGTCGTGGACCCCGCTGCCGACACAGCCGATGAAGCTGCACCTGCTGCTGACCCTGTGGCTGCTGACCCCCCAGCTGCCGCCCCCGATTCATCCTCCTCATCGGAGTCTTCCTCCTCCTCTGAGTCTGATTCGACCTCATCCTCTGAATCTGACTCCAACTCTTCCTCAGACTCTTCAGCATCTGATTCTAACTCCAGCTCCTCTTCCTCTGAATCTTCTTCCTCTGAGTCAGACTCCGCCAACTCTGACTCTTCCTCTTCTTCTTCTTCTTCTTCATCCTCCGAGTCTTCATCGGAGTCAGCCAGTGCTGAGGGTATGCAACATTTTTGGTTCCAGAAAGAATTGCTGCATGCTTTTAGAATTAATGTATGAATGTAAAACAAGAAAAGTATGGCTCTTACAAAGAAAGTCTGAGTTTGTGATGTTTGTCCCCACAGCGGCTCAGGTGGTTATGAAGAGAGACCTGGCTGCGGTTCTCCTGAGGAGAAGAAGAGCTGCCCCATCAGGAGACCTCACCCCTCTGCAGCTGGAAAGGTACACTCATTTAATAATCTAATTGGAATAAACTGACTCAGTGAGCAACAATATACTTTGCAAACTATGTTGACAAATTCCTTGCTGCAAAGTTCCTATCTAAGAACAAATAATCATTTTATGTTTTATTCTGGTGTAGCTTACTCAGAACAAAAATAATGAATCTAAGTCTAAAGTGACACTTGAGATTAGATTAGATTGAGATTAGACTACTGAGATTTTACAAGCCATCTAACCCCTTTCCTCTTCTGTGCCATCCAGCCTGAGAGAGGTGTGCGAGGTGAACGTCGCCTGTGACGAGATGGCTGACACTCAAGGCATCGTTGCCGCATATAACGCCTACTATGGACCTGTCCCTTTCTAGGTTACAGACTCATTCACATGGGAACTGTTTTCTCTGTCATTTTTGTAATAGAACGGCGCAACAACTCCCCTGAATCCAGACAAGGAGCAGACAATCACAAAAACAAAAAGGGTTTGGCCCATGTTATGATGCTAGATGAAGCTTTTTAGGCACAAATCCTTGTGACCAGCTTTAGTGGTCCTGTGTAAAAAGGCTCCTCCAGGCTTTCAGAAAAAGGCACATGGAAAAACAAGCCTGTGAAGTATGTAGTAGCCCACATAAGATTAAATTATTATTCACTATAATACAATGAATGGTGCTACAAGTGCAGATGTATTTGTATGTTAATGTATTGATGTTTTTATATTGTGCTTTAGTCTTACTTTAACTAGAAGCAGTAGTTCTAGTAGTAGTGGATGTAGTAATGATGTACTGTAGTTTTAGTAGTAGTGTATTGATCATGGTAGTGGTTGTGTGCAGTGTGTGTAAGATGCACATCAGTTATCTGTAATGACTGTTACCACAAATTGCCTCTGGGTTTGGAAATAATAAATTATTTTTTTTGTCGAATTGTTGTTTTGTCCTCGATGACTAAATACATTTTTTGATTGTATCCCCTGATGTAAGAGATGGCATTATACCTTTAACATAACTGATGTTTTGCCCGATGTTTTGCCTGAGTGCAGTGGAAACAAGCTGTAAACAACATTGACCTGCTGTCATACTTACAAACCGGCAAACTTGTTAGCAAATCGTTGCTTATACATCAAGCAGACAACATTAGCATTCATTTGTAGTCATATTTCTGGCCACCTGGCCATTGTAAGAACATTATTTACTGCTTTCATCTCTGTTTTGCTTGACTAATTCCTGAGGTAAATATCTGGCTGAAACAGGGTTGTCACTGCATCTTCCAGCAGCATACAGCTAAATCAGGTGCTGTTTAGTTCCAGTACAGCAAACTTCCATGGAAAAAAGGAGAGTGGAGCACACTAATTGATTTGCAGTCTTTACTTGTGCAAACTGCAATCAATGGTTAATTAAGCCTATTCTTGAAAGAAACTGATTGTTACCCGTGTGACCAAAATGTATGCCAGTAGAGAAGAAGCACAAACTGGGGGTAGCTCTTTAGCTGCTAAATGCTCCACTGGGATCACAACAAGCCATTCACTGACTTTGTCTGTCTGCTATTGGGTGTTGAGCAGGTAGTGTACAGTCAGTTTATCACTCTGATAACACAATGAGAGCGTTGAGAGTAAACCAAAACAGTCAAGTTGTGGGACAGAAATCCCAAATAATGAGCTGAAAGATGCTAGGAAGCTCCTTAAAGTTGAGGTGAACTGTGTACCTCTCTCTGAATGACATTCTCATACAAGTGGTTATGTAATCAATTCATCAAAACATTGATCATATCAGGTTTAATGCTGACTAAAAACATTCTGCAGTGGATTAGTATCAGATTGTCTTTCATACAAAAACATGCGCAAACATGTCACATCATCATCGTCATCATGATCGTCAGCAATTTCTACCTCTCCTTCATTCAGCTTTTACTTGTCCTCATTGACTGCTGTTCTTATATTTACCACTAGATTACAGTATTGTTCAGTCAAACACATTTTAGTGCACAAGTGATGATTTAATCCTGGATTTAATTGGCACACATGAAAGCCCTTAACTTGGGAGACTATTTGACATGATATCTACCTCTTCTTGGTGTTTGGTAAATACTTGTTTGAGCTCTCTCTCTGAGCTGAAACATGACCTGGAAATTCAGTGCATTGACTGATATCATCATTGTATAAATTGACATATTGCTGTAGGTAAGTTCAATGTCATGATGGTTTAGTTCACTGGTGGGCAAACTCATGAATTGCACTTTATTTTAAATTCTACTGTAGAGCTCATGGTTTCAGAAATACCTAATAAGTAAAGCAGACTTTTGGAGAAATGTGTGTAAAATCACAAGACATGTGAATATTGTGATTTATACCGTATTAGACGTTAAGTCGTGGGTTTGTATATTTCACTCATGCAAACACCATACAGAATACTGTCAGACATAATCATGAAATAACATGATTCAACTATATAATAATATATATTAGTGCTGGGCAACGATTAATAGTTACGAGCAAAATTTAATAATGAATTCTAAAAGTGTATTGCGCACTTTTAATTTAAATGTATTGCTATATATACAAAAGTGCAATAATATGTAGTTTGCAAACACTTTAAACAAATAATGTGATTCCCACACAGTAGCAATAAAATATTTCTATTTGTAAATCTAATCTTAAACATTAATGTAATCCTATCATGAGAGTCCAGGGCCACAATCATAACATCAGAACAGGCACCTTCTCAGCAACAGGTTAACATATATAAATCTGTTTTCTTGTTTTTTTTTCTGAACATGTATTAGCAGAAACTTATATATATTTTTTTTTAATCAGGGAGCAGCATAAACAGTCCATGTTCAGTAGCAAGTGTCCCTGTTAGAGTGAGGTGAAGTGCTGGCCTCATACACGCCCGCCCGCTGCTGTTGAATTGTCTTGAACTTTTTGTATGCAACACGGAGCACAAATAATTGGAAGAGAGACTGATCCTCGCTGTTTGTGAGTTTCCAGAATCTGTTTCTGTTTACTAAATAGGACATCAACAGGAGGGAATTCACACAACAGAGATGTAGTTGTTGTTTATCTACTTCTCCCACACGCTGGATCCAGCGTAGTCTACCGAAGCCTCCCTCCACTGCTTGTTTGGTTGGCTGATTTGCAGGCTGATCAACATCCTGTCCCTCCTGTGACCAATGGTTTGACTGTATGTGTATTCAGAGCCAGTAAGCAACAGGCTTTAAAAGTAATAATAACAAAAACTACGATAAGGTGGGATAAACTAATTTTCGGCAGTAATTAATTAATGCGTTAACGCAATAATAACGCATAATGATAACTGGATACATATGAAAGAGGCAACTGACATCAAGACAAGAAAGCTCCTCACAATGCATGGAGGGTTTCACCCCAAATCCAGCACCCTGAGACTGTACACTAAGCGGAGCAAGGGAGGTCGAGGGCTAGTGAGTGTCAAGACCACTGTCCAGGACAAAACATCAAAGATCCAGGGATCAGGGAGATGGCCGCCAAAGATGAAGTGAATACTTTAGGCAGCAGAAACCCGAGGGTGAGGACAAGGAAGACAAAGAACCTTCATGGAGAGACAAGACACTGCACGGAATGTACCACCGTACCACAAATAGAAGGAGTGGCTGATATCAAGAAATCCTACCAGTAGGTAGAAATTCTCGACTAAAGGAAAGCACAGAAGCACTAATCATTGCAGCACAAGAACAGGCACTCAGTACAGGATCAATAGAGGCTGGGGTCTACCAAACCAGGCAGAATTCCAGGTGCAGACTGTGCAAGGATGCCCCTGAGACAGTACAGCACATAATAATAAGTGTACGGGAACATCTGCCATGAGTATGGGTCCCAAGGTCAAAATGACACCTCCTAAGGTAGTTGAAAATGACCGAGCTAAAATCCTGTGGGACTTCAACATCTAGACTGACAAACTGGTCATGGCTAACCAACCAGACATCATGACAAACAGCAGAAGAAGGCAGCAGTGATAGATTGGCAATCCAAGCGACAGCATCATCAAGAAGGAACACTAGAAGCTTGGGAAAAAAAAAAACAAGGGCTGAAAGAGGAGCTAGAAAAGACGTGGACAGTAAAAGCAACAATGGTGCCAGTGGTAATCTGAGCACTTGGGGCCGTGACCCCCAAATTTGGAGAGTGGCTGCAGCATATTCCAGGTAAAACATCAGAGGTGTCTATCCAGAACAGTGCAATCCTAGGAACAGCTCGAACTCCCAGGCCTCTGGTAGAGGAACCGACCTTGAGGATGACACATACCATACAATCACTTGTCTATTTTTAGTCTGTTTTCCTGTGATAACGGGATACTTTTCTTGTGATTTAGAGATAACAAAACACTAGTTTAATACAGTGGTTGGCAGGTGAGTTTTTTTAGGTACTCGTGTATCCATGACTGGAAAGAAATAATTGAGAAAATTTAAACCATCAAGCAAATTACATTGAGTTAAGATGGAATATACACTCACCTAAAGGATTATTTGGAACACCTGTTCAATTTCTCATTAATGCAATTATCTAATCAACCAATCACATGGCAGTTGCTTCAATGCATTTAGGGGTGTGGTCCTGGTCAAGACAATCTCCTGAACTCCAAACTGAATGTCAGAATGGGAAAGAAAGGTGATTTAAGCAATTTTGAGCGTGGCATGGTTGTTGGTGCCAGACGGGCCGGTCTGAGTATTTCACTGCTCATCTGCTCAGTTACTGGGATTTTCACGCACAACCATTTCTAGGGTTTACAAAGAATGGTGTGAAAAGGGAAAAACATCCAGTATGCGGCAGTCCTGTGGGCGAAAATGCCTTGTTGATGCTAGAGGTCAGAGGAGAATGGGCCGACTGATTCAAGCTGATAGAAGAGCAACTTTGACTGAAATAACCACTCGTTACAACCGAGGTATGCGGCAAAGTATTTGTGAAGCCACAACACGTACAGCCTTGAGGCGGATGGGCTACAACAGCAGAAGACCCCACCGGGTACCACTCCTCTCCACTACAAATAGGAAAAAGAGGCTACGATTTGCAAGAGCTCACCAAAATTGGACAGTTGAAGACTGGAAAAATGTTGCCTGGTCTGATGAGTCTCGATTTCTGTTGAGACATTCAGATGGTAGAGTCAGAA
>NW_025738815.1:0-13726 GCF_021292245.1 Micropterus dolomieu
TACAGAGGGAGAGAAAGTAGAGGAGAGAGGAGCTCAGTGCATCATAGGAAATCCCCCGGCAGTCTAGGCCTATAGCAGCATAACTAAGGGATGGTTCAGGACTACCTGAGCCAGCCCTAACTATAAGCTTTATCAAAGAGGAAAGTCTTAAGCCTACTCTTAAATGTGGAGATGGTGTCTGCCTCCTGAACCCAAACTGGAACCTGGTTCCACAGGAGAGGAGCTTGATAGCTGAACGCTCTGGCTCCTAGTCTACTTTTGGAGACTCTAGGAACCACAAGTTACCCTGCATTCTGGGAGCGCAGTGTTCAGAAATTTTGTTAGATAGTAATATAGTTAATAGTTAGAATTTTATCATTAAAGAAGCTCATGAAGTCGTAACTACTGAGAGCTATGGGAATACATGGCTCAACAGAGCTGTGGCTCTGTCAGCCTGGCTACAGTGTAGCATGTCCACACTGACATATTGATCACACGTTTAAACATTAATATTTGTATTCACAATCTAAGCAGCTTAGAATCAGCTAAAGCGGGCATCTCCGTGGTATTTAAGAGGTTTTATACATCCAAAGAACTTCTATAAAAACCAGACCAGGCGTCTAATGGAGACCTGCGCTTATTTGTCTAAATGTGTTCCCACACCAGGCCAGGAAACGGGGGAGGCGGCTATTAATTGAAGTTTTATGGTACATAGCTAGCTTCCCTGAATCTGACAACCTGTTCAGCACCCGACGTGGCTTCTTTACCGCAGCATCTTAGCAGAGGAGTTCATCAGTCGGCTTCCTGTCCATGAAATGGTATGAACACACGGGCGCAGTGAGCTTCAAGTTCAGCGCCATCAGCCATAAGTTAGCCTCCAGTGCTCCTCATCTTTAGGTGGTGGGTGTAAGTTGTAAAATGCACAACACTCCGACCTCTATGCTCATAATGTTGTGTGTGCAATTGTTTGCACCTCTTGAAACTGAAAATATAATACTTTTAAACGTTATAGCTGGCAGCTAGCTTGGGTCCCGCTTAACTGGAAGTAGTGGTCCCGCAGTCGTGGAAAATAAGGTGAATAGGTAAATGGTAAAAATGGCAGTTATCCCGCCCCTCCCACTAGAAAGCCAATCGTCAGCTTTTAAGGTTAGACACGGCAGGCGAAAACATCCTACTCTGCTTCCTTAAGTAAGTAAGTAAAATGTATCTAATATAGCACCTTTCACAAAGCAAGTCACAAAGTGCTTTACAAAAAACAAACAAAAAAAACAATTAAAATGTCTTCTTTCAGACTAGTGCAAAGAAAATGTCAAAAATATACATTTAGTAGTTTGTCTCCTGCTGCTGTCGCTGATGATCCCCTGTATCCATGGAAAACTCTCTCCTGCACAATGCTGCCGGATCCATATATGGTCATTTCCTTTGTAATAGTGACCAATCTTTTTTTTTTTTTTTGTTTAAATAAAATAAAAATAGGCCCTGCGGCCTATTAAAGGTAAGCATGAAATCTGATTGGCTAGCATCGATTTCTGACAATGTGTGAGTGAGTGTTTAGATGCGTCACGTGACACTTCCTGGTTCAGCTTTTCACGGGTGGCTCTCTCTGTTTCTGTTTGTCTGTTCAGACATGCTGTTCCTCATTTATCAGTTCTGATATGTTTGAGACGTTACATATTGTTGTTAAGGATTTGATTCGATATTGGCTCTGTAAACATTGATTTTCATTACAATGATTAATTATTTTTTTGTGTAGAATTGTACAAAACTTGTCTTTACAGGCCGTTTTCTCAAAATTAGTTTTTCCTCATCCTCTGAGCCTGAACTCTCCATTTCAGCAGCTCTTACAAACACCAAACTTTCCAGTTGTATTCCTGACTATATTTTTACGATTTTTACAAAGGGGTTTGTTCTTATATCATTCATATCCTGAATTATAGAACATTTTATTCCCAAAATCAGGTAAAAAATGTTTTTTTAATGCCTGCTGAAAGTATTTTTTGATTTATGAAATAATAAAAACATTTGAGTATAATATGCTAACAAAATAAAACAATAATTTTGAAGCTGACTTAATCCAGTGTTCAGATGTCAGTTCTTGAAATAGATGCAAATTAGCGCATATGCCATTAGATACCGCCTCATTTGCATATTTTAGCATAATATTTCACAAAACCTGTAATACAAAAAAAATATTGCCTTAAAGAAAAAAATCAACTGGGAAAGTTTCATGGTTTTATCTGTTAGTTACATTTTTTACCCTGTTCACCTGCAGTGTCTTGCCTTAACAGCCGAGCTAGGAAACATATTTCAGCCAATCGTGTGGTTCCACTGACGTAAGGGTCTACTACACAAGAGTCTCTACTACCACGCATGCGTAATAGAAGTATAATCTGTGGGGGGAAACGCTTTTTAAACCTTACTTTGGGTCAAAATCATCAAACTGGGGAAGTTGAGCCAATTGTTTCTCGGCAACCATAGAAAATTGGTCACGTGACCACACAGTTTTGAAGAGTTAATCATTTTACCTACCCTGTGATGGAGAGAGGCCCATGGAATAAGTCATAAGCACATTTAAGATCAAAAAACTGTTTTTTGCCGTTCAAAGGGATTTTTTTACGTTCAAGGAGTCCTGATTCGTGTGTCTGAACAATTTTGGTTTTTGGTTGGACAGGTTTGAGAAAATCTTACGCATATGTTAGTACTTTAGGAAGTTACATTTTGTTAAAATGGCAGGAATGGGGTAATTTGAGCCAAAAGAACTGGGGGAAGTTGAGCCCGCTATTTCACTGTAATTTTACATTGCATTCTTATGCGTCACCAAAATGATGCATGTTAGACCAGAAACCATCATGTCATGCTTCTATAAATCTATAAATGGAAGACAGACAGGATTCAACTCCTCATGTGGGTTTGGACAGAGTAGTGGGAGAGGTACATAAATAGGAAGTCCATTCATCAGGTGGCACGGGACATGATGATTGACAGGATGACTTTAAAGCGATACATTAATATGAAACAACTAGGAGACATAGCTGCATTGTTTCATTACTACATGCAATTCAATGTTGGGAACTGGCGTTTCATTTTGCATGATAAAATGCGGTTGATGTCCCCGACCCCCATGTGGCTTGGTAAAGAGTCCACTTTTTTTTGGAAAGACATATTTTGAAAACAGTTTATTTTAGATCTAAATTGATTATTCCCAGGGATGCACCACATCCTAAAATATATGTACATATTTTAGCTGGAGACATTACTGCCATGTCCTCACTTTAAAGACACTGTAAACACAGTAAAAACTGGCCCAAATAACCTCAACTATGTAACTTTTTGGGGAGTAAATATTTGCCCAGATTTTACGTCACATCTATCGCTTGTTGGCATTCGGCCGTTTTTGCGGCATCTTTGACATGCGCGAGATTTACATCGTAAGGAGGAAACAATGGAGATTGAGGCTCACACCATGTCAGTTGCATGCACTGAACTCTTCTTATTCAACCATACCAAGGTGAATACACCTTAAAAGGTGACGTTATGTTAACGCTATGCGACTGCTCGTTTCTGCTGTGACGAGACATAAACTGGACTTTTTAACGATTTAATTCTGCAGACGTGATCAGAAAGTCAGATGCTACAGAGCTGAGGACCTCCAGCATGAGAGCCAGACGGACTCACGTCACCAGAAGCCCTCTTAGTAATACTGCTGATGAAGGAACTAAAGGATATTTTCCTTCTGTGGAATAAACCGCGACTGTGACTGGTTAATCATTCCTGGAGCTCCAGTTTGACCTCAGTGTGACCTCGCAGCTCTGCCTTTTCCCGGGCTGATTTCCCATCGTGCAGACTTCCACCCCCCATGTGAAACTGCTAAGCTGAGTAAACTGACTGGGTCGACTCCTGCAGACATGAGGCATGAAGACATGAAGTCTGCAGATCTCCCAGCTAAGTGGCCCACGGGGAGGCTATTTAAAACCCTGCTGATCAGGCAAAACACGGCTGACAGAGCTTCATTAGCTTGTAGCGTCCCGTATCCTGCGACCGATCTAGAGTCATAGCAGGAAGGTTTTGTTATGTTTATAATCAGGAGGCCATACAGTTTTGAGAGGTGGTGGATTCTTTTTAACTGCAAAGGCCTCAGGATGCTTCAGACAGAGTGGTTTCTACCTTTTCCTTATCCTCCTCCTGGCTGCGTCCCAATGCCTTCCTCGTCACTCTCTACGACTCTGTGTCTTTTGCCTTCATTTCATTCGGGTTTCGTGCTCTGTTGTAAACAAGAAAAGTGACAGAAGTAGTTGTTTTAAAAAAAAGCAACATGTCGTCACTCCTAAATGCCAAAATAGGTAATTTGTCAAAGCCTCCTAAAACTACTACTAAGTGTTTTCAGTCCATCAACAGGCAACCAACCCTTAACTACGTCACGTAAGCAGAGGTGGAAATGACATTTACTTGCCTTACTGTAATTGAGTAGTTTTTTTGTGTACTTGTATTTTTTCAAGTCGTTTTTATGATCTGTAATTTTAATTTTACTTAAGTATGTTTTCTTTTAAGTATTGTACTTCGCTACATCTTAAATCACAGCCGTTACGTTTGCGGATGGCTCAAAGACAGGACTGACCCATGGCTCTGAACCCTGCGGCCAGCGCGGCGCAAATTGCTTCATATCTGTATTTTAGTCTTTTCAATGTTTTCTTGCTTTAATCTTGTATTGTTTCTGTATTATGTTTTTTTGGGTATTATTATCTTTACACTTGTTAAAGCACTTTGTAACTTGTTTTTGAACAGTGCTCTACAAATAAATAAAATAAATAAAATATCTGAAGGGCCATCTCCTAGGGCGCAAAATGTCAGGGGACTACATACTGCGCCTGATGCGACACAGGCGATTTTAATCATGTGCACCATGCGCTGAGAGTCCAGACAGTAACGTAACTGGTAGGCTACAGTTTTGAAATATAAACATCTTAAAACTGAAGCGCAGCCTTGCTGTTTTGGATTGTGAGCTGCACTTTATCGGAGCTGCTCAAGTTAAAGTGTGGATTGTAGTGAGATAGGCCTGTCTGTCTGAGTAGTAGTGTTTTTGGTTTTGGTTTTGGTTTCAGCTGTCCCAAACGGTGTTGGTCTAACAGTCTGAACGGGATAGGCTATATACCAGTGGATCAATAACGTAATGCACAGCAGAGTAGAGGCTAGCTAGAATTAAAAATATTATTAACTCTCATTAAATGATGACGTTAGTCTCGTAATATTGCGATTTGTTTTCTAGGACATGTCAGAGACTACTATGGGAGATATTCTGAATGTGCAGAAAGTTTTGACCATGAGCAGAAAACCTGCTGAAACACAGGAGCTATTAAAGTCCAGGAGTTTGAATTAATATAAATTAATTTATCATTGAGGTGAAAAGGTCCCATGTAGGCCTATTAAAAGAGGTTATTGCCCCAAACGGAGACTCAAAAGAGAATGGAAGTCCAAGCATGTGTGCTGACTCAGCAGAGATTTTATTAAATTAGAAAGGTTGATCTACAGGAGAAAATATATTTAAAAGAAATAGCATACAGAATGCCTGAATTCTATAAAATTGTATTATTTTGAATTGTCACATAGCAGCCACCACCATTGTCTGTGTATCTATGTTGTTTAAAAAGCTGCCTCCCTGTTGAAGTTGGCAATTGTGATTTTGCTCTTGATCAACTCGTCTTGTTTGCATTGTGCTCGATTGTGGTAAATGTGTTAACTTCTGTAGGAGCTTTAGTTCAGTGATTTAAGTGTAAGACCCTAGTGTCCCTGTGTTACCTTACTCTGTGGTAAGGAACATGGGCATGAATGATGAACCATAAATTGATTCAATCCTCAAATCTCGCCTAGAGCACATGGATCATGCCTAAAACAGGAGCATCGGGGTTCGTCCAGCCAGAGGGAACGATCACCGACTCCCTCTCGCTGCAAACTGTCGGTGATCATTCCCTCTGCCTGGATGAAGCATCCTATTTTTACACATGATCCATGATGATACGAAAGATTTAGAAACGAATGGCAAAAATAGCATGTCATGGGTTACTAAGAGGAGCTAAGCTCCGCCGTAGTTTACACCCTGCTTGTACCACAGGTATTTGGCAAAAGAAGTTTTCATAATTTAGTAAGAGGCTTTGCTCAAATTAGCCAAAAAGACATCGTTGCATGACATTGCTTATGTTGGTTGGCACTAGCAACCTGCTGGGAACTAGTTAATTATGCTTAGGCCTTTGTTAATAAAAAATATATTATGCTAACGCCTATGAAGTCATGTTAAAATGACCACTTCTGTGAATGTAGCCTAAATAGGGATATGACTTCATATACAGTCCAGTTTCCAATTTTCTGCCATAGTCTAAATTGTCCGCCACAGTTTCATAATGAAGCAAAAACATTCACTGAACTTCTCATAATAACATAAAAAAGTCTCTAACATTGTTTTGCGCCATTGCTTTAGCAAAGGATCTGTCAAACGAACTAATATCTGGCTTTGTGCCCTCTTCAAGACTGTGATTTAATTAAATAAATATAATAAATAGGCCTGTAAATAAGATATTAAATCAGTATAAATAAGTTATTTTAAGAGGTTAAAATAACCTTTACTACTTAAATGAGCAACTTTTTACTTTTACTCAAGTAGATTTTTATAACAGTACTTTTACTTAAAGCCCCCCTGCAGTGTATTTTGACATTTCTATGATTTCATTTTTTTCTGAGTCATTTCCTTACAATGTTGATTACCCACATAGTTCGCCAAGTATTTTTTTACAAATAGCTTAATTTTGTGCTCAAAGTTGCAAAAGTTGCTTAGTTGTTAAAACGGGGTTGTGACTATAATAATTCCATAAGTCATACGTCAATCTCCAAGCTGGCGCAGGCGCACTGTCATGCCTCGTTAAAAAACTGTCACACCGTCACGCCTCGTTAGGTCAGAGCATCAAACCGATAAACATCGTTGTGAGCTAGCTAACCAATTTATCATGTCATTTACTTTACTACAGTCAGTATGTCTCTCTGTGTCTGATTGTTGGTTGTTTGCTAGTTTAGTGAGCTAGTTAACTAAGTTGTAGTTAGCCAGGTGTAGTTAGCTAGCATAGTTATTGCAGAAAGTTAGCTAACAGAGGGTCATCATTTTATTTTTTAGTTTCCTCCTCTTGTTTTAGTGTGCTGTTCATTTTCATTATGGCATTTGTGCGTGCGGTGTTGAAAGATGACTTTCACCTGCCAACATCTTATACACAGTCTGCAACATGCATTTTATTGACGGCCATTTTACCAACACATCGGCGGAGGCACCCACCACACCCCCGCGGTAAAGTAAGCGCACCATAAAACATAGTGGGAGTTATCGTGTGCAGTGCGTGACAGGACCATCAACTGTATGATTGATAACAGCTGATACGCGCACATTAGTTTCTATCATGGGTAAGTAATGGCTACTCCTGCCAGACAGTAAAGTGTAGTGATGTTAACACAGCATATCGTTAGCGAACACTCCAGCTGGTCAGTTTTTGGTTGTCATGGTAATTGATTACGTCCGACTATTAACCACACCCCCATTCTCTGTTTGAGAAAGAATGTTAACTAAAAACAGCAGTTAAAACTGGTGGAGGGGGGCTTTAAGTACAATATTTTAGTACTTTTCCACCTCTGCACGTAAGTCACATGACATTTACAATATGGTTTATGTTGTGAAACATCGCAGTTTGGTTAGGTTTAAAAAAACAGCCTGGCCTGTGTCAAGCTGTGTACGTCACTTAAATCACATGAATTAACTCACGTGACGGAAGTCAATAATGATATTTAACTTAAACTCAAAATAACTTTTATTTTAAGGGTGACCCAGAATAGTCAGAGATTTGATGATTCGATGGGCAGAGCCTGATTTGACTGCCAGTCTCACAGTCAAATCCTCACAAAGCTGTTATAAAATGAGGATTATACCATTTTGGCTATATGGGGGTGCTCTGTGTCTGATTTTACGTAGAACTACCGGTTTTCTCCCAATAAGTTAATATACAGCCTATTCTGATATAAATACCAACATATAATGCTATAAATAAACATGTGAAAAGAAAATAGCTTTTAATAAATCTTTTTAAAGTGCATGAATACTGTACAACTTAATTTACCCCGGTCTGGTTTTTTATAGAAGTTCTTTGGATGTATAAGACATCTTAAACCCCATGGGGTCACGAGCTATAGCATCTTCTAAGCTGCTCAGATCATTAATACAAACATTGTTTAAACGTATGATCAATATGTCAGTATGGACATGCTACACATCGTTCAAATCGTTCAGTTCATTTAATGGAATCAACGAGCCCCAAAGTTAATTCTTATAGATTTACCGGTGATGTTGTTTGTTACATTGCTGCCTTCAAAATAAAAGCGCATAAGCTGTCTGTCAGAGCTAGATCAAATGAATGACGTGTATTTGATATTATTGGATAACTTTTATACAAGTAATATTCTGTTTGAAATAAATAAACTGTTTCATAGTAGCCTATTTCAGTTTTGTGCAAGAGGAATTAAAGGCCTGTCAGAGCTACAGCAGCACCGGTAATGTACAGAGCTGTGCGTGCATTTTGTGGGACATTTGAATCAATTATTAGCATTGATGACCTGCTCAAAGAATATGATGTCGTTTTTTAACGGCACTTGGAATAGTCCCACGAGGAACCGCGACATGCATCAAATTGTCAGCGAGTCGGCGGACATGCACAACTCTGCACGAGAACAGTGACTAATAACAAGATTAAAGCGGAGCTACTGTGAGTAACTGTTTGTGGCTGCGACTGTTTGGGGGGATTAAAGCGGACGGGACCACCAGTGCAGAGGAGGTCTGAAGAAGAAGCTGAATGCCGTCATGAAGCTTATTAAACAAAAAAATAATTTCCACAGATGTATCCACTGAGCTCGGACAAGAGTTGGGGATTTTGTCGCTTCAACTAAAATGACTGATATAAAAGTTATTTCCTAACACTTTGGTTTCTTGTCTACTGAGAAATTACACAAAACCACAGCAACAAAACTTGGTTAAAGCCATCTGCTGGTCATAATTGATCATTTTCACCAAGTAAAATCATCTCTGGCTCCAGTTTGGATTTCTTTATCTATTTTCTGTCTTATAATTTGTCTGTTTGTGTGTGAAGAGTTAACATAAAGAATTTTAATATAACATGGCTTACCTAAGGAAGCAGTTTGAAATACTGCGTTACGGTTTGTCATTTATATATAATATATATATCAGGTATTTTTAGTTGGAATGTTTAAACTACTGTAGATATAAGCATTACAACAATGTGTATTAGTATTTACTGTGTCTCTATGCTTTCTGTACCTGATGTAACGCAGAGATCCTGAGCTCAAACTGGTAAAGTAGCACGTACCGTATGTGTTTCAGTACTGAGTGAATGATGTGGGAAATGTTGTCCCTGCTGTCAGTTCATATTTGTGTTTCCATTTGGGAAGTGAAATCACATGAAGGATCCCCCCCCACCCCCCACCTCCACGCTGTGGGAGGCAGCGACAGGATGATCCGTCAGCTGACTGGGAAGATTTATAGCGGGTGGTGGTGGGAGGAGGGGGTTAAATCTGCAGGTTGTAAATTGTTATTTAGGCTGAGTCGGCCAGCAGCCATGATGAAATCCTGATTAGGACACGCAGGTATCTATCATACTACAGTGCTCTATGCAGCATATATTTTCATTAGTGTATTAAAAAGTGGAACAAAAAACAGAACCAGCAAACACTGAAGAAACCTTTCTCCTGCTTCCTGCAGTGGCTCTCAATGCATGTATTGTTTTCCTGAATGAATGAAACTGATGAATGAAACCAAAATAACATATAGATATGACTGTTGGAGGCTTTTAAATTGAATATATATTTTATAGTGCAAGTTATTATTATTCAAACTGTACATTTAATATATTTAATACTCTAGGAAATTCCATCTTGGGATTACAACCATTGAGCGAGAGGGAGGAGCATAGAGATGTAAAACAATAGTACTGATAGTGGTAAATAGTACAAATATCAATAAAAATGAATATTATTAATAATAATTATAACCATATTAATGATAACAACATGACTAATAATAATACCTGTAGCAGCACCGTAACATAGGGGCAGGTGGAAGCCCGCCACCACAGATCCAGACTCCACAGCTCCAGAGCCAGAAACACCTGCAGGAAGTGATAGGAGGAGAGAGGAGAGGGACGAGAAAGCACAAGACTACCGGAAAGGGGAGAAGTTGTGTTAGTAACATGCAATAATGGGATGAGGTTGCATACAGAGGGAGAGAAAGTAGAGGAGAGAGGAGCTCAGTGCATCATGGGAAGTCCCCTGAGAGTCTAGGCCTATAGCAGCATAAGTAAGGGATGGTTCAGGCTCACCTGAGCCAGCCCTAACTATAAGCTTTATCAAAGAGGAAAGTCTTAAGCCTACTCTTAAATGTGGAGATGGTGTCTGCCTCCTGAACCCAAATTTGAAGATATCATTTTCAAAACCTTAAATAATGTAGAAAGCCTCTATTTCTGCTAAAATAGCAGCTCAAAATCTATAGTGAAAAAACTGATACACATTTCTGAGTGAACTTTTTGGGTAAAATAGATCACAGCTAATTTCAATTTCACCAGAGACGTGTTGAAGTTCTGCATTGTGTATGTAATTGAAAGCAATTACATACACAATGCAGTAAAAAGGGGACTTGTTGAGTTTATCCAATGTGGCTACCGAACAACAAAGAGGAGGAGAGAAAGAAAGAATAATGTCTGAAAAAAGGAGAAGAATAGTTGGGTCAAGGAGGGGAAGAGTGCCAGGGAGGAGTAGCTGAACCAGTATGTGTTTCTATCCAAGGTGCGTAGCAAGAGATGACATTAGATGTGATGTGGATGAGAACATGTGGCCAAAGGCTGAAGATAGGGATTAGAACAGGACAGTATTTTACACATTATGATCGCTGGCTGCAATTTCATGTTGTTAATAAAACTTTACTTCTGTAATTCTGTCACTTACATTTTTTCCTGCTCTACATTCTATAAAGGAAAGATGACTCATTCACCTTTACTTCGTTTGTTGCCTAAAATGCACACATTCGACCCCTCAAGCCAAAAATGTAGGGTGGTTTACAGAAAAAGGAAACTGAATTACAAAAAACAATGGATTTCATTGTCTACCGTATGTAGGTAGAGCTGAAACATAAGTAACGCAGTTTTTGCAATGCCATCAAATACTTGTACCTAAAAAAGTCGTTGTGCTGTGATTGATAGATCTGGTCCTCTTGGAAAGAAAGCGTGCTAGTGTTTTGACAAAATGATTTGATTTCAAGTCAGGTTTGCTGTGTTTTGACAGAGTTTGTGTATACAGACAATCTTTTTTGCATTTTGAAATGTAGAGTTGGTGTTTAAAGAACAAAATGTGGTTTTGAGCAGAAAATGTACTATTTGGCCAATTGTGTGAGGTAGGTGAGTTTCAATAAAGTATCTTAAGATCAGGTAAATGCTTGTTAGCAACTGAAGAAAAAAAAGGATTTTAAATTCCAGGGCTCAACGTTAAACTTTTTTGCCAGTGGGTTTGTAACTTACTGGCCCGAAGACAATTTTTACTGTCTCTCCCTCCAAAAGTTATCAGTGTTACAACAAAACCAAAGACCTAAATTATGCTATACTGTTAAAGGGGCATTATGTAGTTTCCAGCGGACACTAGCGGTGCGGTTACAACCAGGCGTGTGCTTGTACTATCAGGGTTAGTGTGGTGAGAAGGTAAGCAGGTTGGTGGACCCAAATGCGAAGGCTGACTGGTGCAGTTCAGTGATTTATTAAAGCAAACAAAAAGCGAGCACACTTACAACTGAGTGGCCATATCCAAAATAAATAAACAATCCAAACGAAACCGGTGATCCAAAAAGAAGGCAAACTCCAACTAACCATAGAACTGGCAGGACAGGGCACGAGACGAGACAGAGCAACAAACACTGTAGAACACTGGAATGACCGGACAAGGACTAAACAGAAACACCAGGTATATACACATACACACACACACGGACTAACGAGCAGGGCGGGAACAACACAGGTGAGGGACATGAGGTTAACGAGGCAGGCAGAGAGACAGCAAAGGGGAAAACAGAGAGACTGACATGCAGAGGGATTACTAGGGTAACAGACACAGGTCACTGAACACTAAACAAAGCCCATAACACAAGATGTAACAGATCAGAAATAACTAACAAACTAACTCAGACACAAGCAGACAGATCACAACAAAACTAACACCAACAGGGAAAACAGACTGACGCTGGGATAAAACAGAACTCAGAGCAGGCATGGGTAAAACAACACAGAAGTACACAGACCCAGAGAAAACACTAAGACATGAACTGAGACACAGAACGAGGAGCTAAGACAGAGTTAAACCTAAGATACAAGACAGATAGTAAGTAAACTTAACGATGCGGATGAACAAAATGATGACAAGGCTACACGGAGGCTAAAGCAGAATGATCAAAATCATAATGAACTAAACAGATCATAACCGCACAACCAGACCGACCAACACAAACACACAGAGTAAACTAGACACAAGACATGACTGAACCCCAAAACACAGACTACCTATATAACAGATACTGGACACAGGGCAAAGATAGGACTGAAACCCAGACACAGAAACCAAAATCAAAACACCGAGAAGGCATGGCAAAAATAATATAACACAGACAAGCTTAGGACAGGATTGTGACACGTACGCGTGCTCGCTTGAAGTCATGAGCGAGCATAATCCGAAACACAACCACTGTCTTACAGAAATCCTGCAATAAACGCAGAAACACCTGCATGCAGGCTGTGACTTTTCACTCAGACATGTTCAGGCTCTGTTACTTAAACGTTCCCATCTCAGCAGCAGATCAACACTGGCGCCGTAACGTTACTTCATTCAGCGCAGCGAGCGCCATATCGGCACAATCCTCCCGAAAAAGAGTGACAGCGGCTACAGACAGACAGGGAGAACAGACAGAGCTGGAAACTCAGGTAAACTCCCACCGCAACGTTACAGTAATGTTTGTATCAGCTTGATGTTGAACTAATCCATGCTCGTTACATGATAATGGTACAGTGACTGCATTCAGCCGACGTGCTACATCGTTAGCTCGCCTGCTGCTTTCAGTAACTGTGTATCTTTCACCGGAGGCTCAGCAATGTCAGCACAGCTAAAAGTATTGGATGATAATGAAACGGTTAGTGAGCCGGACTGAATATTATAACGATATTGTGTCACACTTTATAACAGTTAGACCGCAGTAAGTAACTTTACCGTTAACTAGTGTTAGTGGATGTCTCTTCCTCTGTGTTGTATATTATGTGGGTCACGTTAGTTACAGCGACTGAGAGGTGGAGAAGCTGTGTACCTGAGTATCGGTAAAGGGCAATAAAATCTAAATTGAACGTTACGAAGCAAACAGCGGCAGGTCCGATCTAGTGTAGCGTTAGCTGGCTGCTCGTGGCTGCATCACTAGGGGACAGTAAACAAATCGATCCACATTTGCTTTTTACCGTTACATCATTTCTTGCAGGCTTTGACACTTTGACATAATACCAGTGGTACACAGGAAAGTAACATGGGTCGCGTTAGTTGGTGAAGTAATGTGGAAAGCGATACAACTTTGCACCGGATAACATTAGCAACTGCTCGGTGTTAGCCGGCGAGCTAACGTGACTTTCTCTGTGTT
>NW_025738816.1:0-15633 GCF_021292245.1 Micropterus dolomieu
AGGTAAATAAATACAAAGGAAGAATAAAACAGACAAAAATATTAAAACACACACATAAATAAATACATTTAAAAAAGAAGTAATTAATAAATGAAGTTGAAGATTATAACGGACAATAAATAAATAAGGTAATTAAAATAGATTTATACATTTATGTCTCCTTGTATAATTTAATTACTACCTACATTTATTTATTTACTTTATTTTTTTGTGTATTTAATCGGATGCTTATTTATTTATTGAGCATTTATTTATTTCTGTATTTATTTCTGAATGTGTCAGGATCGGTCCTCCATAAGTGGGAGCACAAAAATCAAGGACAACTAACCAAATCAACTAAATCTAAACAAAACGATCTTATTCTGAAATGCTCCATGTGGGAAATTCAGCCCTGCAGGGAACTGGGGGAAAACGGTTCACAGAGCGCTGTGATCGGTTGTAGAAGCACAGAAAATGACAAATAAACGTGGGGCAGGCTAAACGCTCCGCTGCTGAAACGCTTCCAGTGTGAGTTGACGCAGGGCTGAGGACGGGTCAAAACCGTGGTGCAGCCGTAACGCGAAGCACATGCCGCCTGTGTGAGTCCGAGGCTAGTTGACACCCATGCTGTGTCTCAGTTCGCAGACGAAGGATCCTACTACTGGCTGAAAACATACTGATATGTTAATTTACACTGTACTTTCATGGTTTCAGTGACAGGATGGTGGACTTACGTCTCTCCAGGGCATCCTTCAATGCTGTCATGACTGTCTGCAGCACCACATGTGACCATGGCTGGGGACCTGTCATTGAGGCACTGGTCTTGCGATTTTGGTTGGTCAGTGGTACCTCCTATCGTGTTGGTGATAAGCCCTGAGCCACAGTGCACCGTGCAGTCCACAAGACTAGTCAGAAAGTCATCTCTATCCTCCCTTAAGTCATCCACTTCCCTTCTTGTTGTTGTTAAGCTTGTTGTAGTTGTTGAGTTACAATAAATTCAAAATGTTCTTATGTACACCGTCAAGTCGGACACATTCTACCTGCGTGAGCTTACTGTGAGCTGAGATCAATGAGTGATCTTGCGGCATTTGCAAAGAGAAATGCTGCTTTGTGGGCTCAGAGTTTTTGTTTGAGCTATTACATCTAAATTAACTGTATCCAATTAAATGTATAGCTATATATATAATTGTATAGCTATACATTTAATTGGATACAGTTAATTTAGATGTACAGCTCATGAGAAACTGTCAGTGTCTTAGACTGTGAATAGTGGAGCTCCTAAGGAGCAGCTCCAGGATTTGTCTCTTGTGTTCTGCTGAGAGTGACTGCTCATCATCATATACATGTGAAATATTTCAAAAACGTTTAAATGGTGTACAATATTGTTGTAAGGGTGAAATGTGTTCTGTCAGGAAATAACTTCCTAATTCAATGTTGTGACAATTCAAATTAAGTTAACAAATCTGTGGGCTTAAAGTATTTTTGGTCCATATGCTGCACTAGTGGTTGATATTTTCACCCTGCTGCACACACTGCCCCACCCTAATCTATGAGGTCTTTGGATGTACTAACATTTGTCTATGGCAAAAATAAAAAGGTTACTCTGATGTACACACAGATTGTGGTGAGGCAGTGTGTGCTACAGGGTGAAAATATCAACCACTGGGGCAGCAAATTTACCATGTGTTTAGCTGATAGTAATGCTCACACCTGAATCAGAAAACGTATACTGGTAAATTCGCCATGGGCACTGCATGATGTTTTAGGAGTTGTGCTACAATTCACAGCTCCGTGATTTTGATGTAATCAGTAGTCTTGTTTCTGGTGTTTAGCTGAAGCAGACTGTTCATCTTCATACCTCTGAAACAGATGTAAAATATAAATGTGTTCTAAAGGAAACTGTTGTAATGTATTTAAAGCTATTTGTTTAAAATTGATTTACTATATATTTCAAATAATGACAACTATTGTTTTGTATTTGCTTTAACCTAAAATAATTAGATTGCTCCACCCTTCAAAAAATGGTTGCATGGAGTGAAACATTTCAGGTTAAACTGAATAAATTATTTTACATTGAGTCAATGTCGGATTATTCATGTGATTGATTACTTCAATATTTTTAAGTTAATCCAAGGTTTTTATTTTTTCAGTGCATAATACAATGGTGAGTAAATGTTTATTTGTATTACAGTAGGTATGTAAGCAGGGTTCGTGTGTTTTTACCCACAACTACAGCCCTGATAACGTTAGTGCAGAGCCCCAGTAGACATGTTTTGCATATCTGCATATGTCTGGAGATAGGAATGTACCTATGTTTGTGTGTGTGCGCATGAGAGAGCGAGAGAGTGACAAGGAGCCAGGAGTGACATGGGGAGAGGCAGAGAGAAATTTCACCATCATACAGAATCCCTAAGGCTTCATTTATTGAAGGGTCCCTCTCTCTCTCTGTCATACAGAAGAACGACAGAGAGACACACTTGTACTGAAATTCACTTTACCTCTGTCAAACGCACACACACACACACAATCTCTCAAGAGTCACTTCACGCTGCAGATTATTTATCCAGTTTGTATTCTGGGGAGGTTGTCAAAAGTGTCAGATTGATTACATGCTGACAGTCTGTGTGTGTGTGTGTGTGTGTGTTGCTCCTAATGTATGTGTGTGATTGTATGGTATTTCAAGCATTTGGGTTTTTTAATTTGGCAAAAAGTCTGTTCATTAATTGGTAGCTAAAAAAAGTGGTTCAAAAGATGACATAATAAAGTGACATTTGTTTTTGACAATATTAAAGAAACAGAAAAAGCAAGATGTCTCAGGAATAAACGCAGGAAACAACACTCCCTTCCCTTGCTGCGCTTCCATAATCTGCAAGCTTGGTAGAGGGATATTTTTTTGGATGAATGCTTCAGCTTAAGTTATGTATGGTTACCACATTGCAAATTTAGTTTTTATACCACCACCATTACACCACTAGTACATAATGACTAATTTTATTTTATTTTAATATATTGCAGTATTTATGTGTGAAAATACTGATCAGAGTGCTTCTGACTTTTTCCCTGAAGATTTTCTCATTTGCTTTATTTGATAGTGATAGTAGAGAAAGGCTTGGTAAGCAGGGAAGCGAGAGGGGATGACATGCAGCAAAGGTCCCGGGCTGGATTCAAACCTAGGCCACAGCGGTAGGTAAGGACCCAGCCTTGATACATAGTTGCACTCTACCAGGTGAGCTACCGGGAAAATATCAATTCTTTAAATTCCTAATGAATGCAGAGCTCACAGTCCATTGACATTTTAAAACAAAATTCATGTTACAGCTATTTTAAAAGGCTCCTGTAAGTATGAAAAAACCTGAAACCCTTGCACAGTGTGACCCCCCTGAGAGTCATTTGAGAGGCTGAGGGGGGAGGGGCACCAAGTGCACTTTATATCATGTGTCTAATGTGTCAGTGAGTGGATGGAAGGAACTACACCAAATACAAGAAATCAGGTAGGAACCCAGAAGCAGACTGGGAACAGAGCAGGTACAGTTAATGTGATTTATAGTCAAAACTGAGTTAACAGGCAAAATCTGGGAGACGAGTGCAGAACTAGGTGTTCAAGGCACCACCATTTCCGTGACACCAAATTTTTTGACAAGGACATCTTTGAGATGAACCCGTGTCAGCTCATTGGATGCAGCATCAACACAAATGCTAATAATCTGAAATCAAGGCATTCATTGTAATGAAGCAAATCATGGGTATAGTGAAAATATAGAAAGATACAAGATAGTACAAAATAGCATGAAGTGCATGTTATGCTACTCAAGAAGTACAAATGTTTATTTAGGATGTTCCACTTTTAAGGTAACATGGGCTCCACTGAAGATCGCCAGCTGAAAATAAGGCCTGTACTTGACCGCATGTGGAGCAAGTGTATAAAAAGTGTGCTACTCAAACACCAGACAAAGGGTGTGGTTAAATTGCATATGTTGTTCTGCAGCTGCGCAGAACTATCAAAAAACCCCTCTGACTTTCACATTGTTGAGTTTGATAATTCATCTAAAAGAGTCTATGGGCCGCAGAAGTTTGGGTACCCCTCAGAAAGACCTTCTTGATGGGTTGTAGATTGGAAGAAGATCGAGAGACCTCCTACAAAGAGGAAGAGGCAGCTTTGACTTTCGAGTAGGCAGCGATCCAAAGCTCCCTATGGTCAAATGGGCAGGCAACGAAACAGTCACCTTTGTGAGCCCTGGTGCTTCTGCCAACCCCGTTAGCCAAGTGGGACACTGCTCTAATGAGGAAAAGAAAAGATGATGAGGAAAGATATGCCATGCTCTGACACTGTGTCCGAGTACAACACTCACATGGACTGAGTGGATTTGGCTGATATGATAATTGCCCTGCATTGTACTACAGCCCATTGGTGGTACCTGGGCATATTCTGTCTGATGGTTAACATTGCTGTGAAAACCTGGATTTCATCATCTTAAACTACATTCTCACAGATCACTCTGGCTTTAGGTTGGATGCTGCCAAAGGACTCATATACTCTGAAAAGCAGAAAAGGGGCCAGTCCTCAAAAGGAAATGACCAATACACCACCAAGAGTAATCAAACAGCCTAAATGTCCCCAGGCCTGTGGGTGATATAAGATATGATGGGATTGACCACTTCCCTATCCTGTCAGTGAAAGGCTGATGCAGGATGTGCCAGGATGGACAGACCTCCCCAAGTGAAGCTTTGCATTGTCACTGGTCAAAATGCTTGCAAATGTTTCCTCAGCTTCCATTGCCGATTGGAAATTGCTAGTGTAGGGGCACCATAGGGAAGATGGTAGTATTAAAACAGGAATATGATTTTTTGTTTAGAAATGTTAAGATTAGAGAAAAATAAGATTTGAATAACTGTTTTCACTTTTTTTAAAACTTTGCAAAAAATAAAGTAGCTAATTAAAGGAGCTGTATGTAGTTTTCAGTGGCCATTAGAGGTGCGTTTTTTAGACTGCAACTGCAGACTGGTGTGTTCTCATAGGTGTGATCGAACTCATGAGCGAGCACACACCAGGAGACAGCAACTCACAACATGGTGGAATCTCATGTAAACCCCTGCTGCAACTTCACAGTAATATTTTTATCAGCTTGATGTTGAACTAATCCATGCTCGTTGCATGATAAAGTTACACTGACTGCATAACAAAAACGGTTTGTGAGCTGGACTTAATATTAGGATAGTAATATCAATGACATGGTGAAGTAATATGGAAAGCCATACAACTAATGCCGACAAGCGAACGTTATCTAACTTCAGCCGACTAAGTCAAATAATACCTGTCCAATAAGATGAACACTGTTGGTTTTGTTAGTTCCAAAACAAAGCCGAGGTCTCCAGCATTTCTGTGTTGACTAAGTCGATCTGATTCTCGTTTGTCCTGACGGGTTCAATCACATAAAACTTTGTTGTTTTTGATCCTTATGTGGAGTTTGAGTCTATGTTGTGTCCTGGGTTTGGTGCCCTCAGTGTTGTTAGCTGTGGTGTTGTTTCTGTGTGTACGGTACAGATTCAGGCGAGAGGCTCGGGATCGCGCATACAATCATATCTAATACCTAATCATACAATACTCTGCCCGATGAAGGTGTTGTGCAGAGGGTGGTGGGTGTTGTCCAGTATGGACAGCAGTTTGTCCAGGGTCCTTCTTTCTGCCACTGTCACCAGAGAGTCTAGCTCTGAGCCCACCACTGAGCCAGCTCTCCTCACCAGTCTGTCCAGTCGACCGGCGTCTCTCTTCTTGCTGCTTCCTCCCCAGCAAACTACAGCATAAAAGAGGACGCTGGCCACCACAGAACTGGTAGAAGGTGGAGCCCGGTGTCACGTGGTTGAAATCCCCGGAGATGGCGATGAATGCGTCTGGATGTTGTGTTTGCAGTCTCTCGATGGTGGAGTGGATTACGTTACACACTGTCCCTGCGTGCGCACTCCGAGGGACGTAAACAACAACAGCAATGGCGTGGGAGAACTCTCTAGGCATGTAGTACGGTCTGAGACCTACCGCCAGCAACTCAATGTCTCTGATGCACACGATCTCCTTCACCGTAACATGCCCCTGGTTGCACCATCTGTTGTTGATAAAAAGCGCGAGTCCCCCTCCTTTGCTTTTGCCGCTGCGTCCACAGTCCGCTCTCACTGTAGTGAATCCAGGTAGATCCACATTAGCGTCCTGGGGGGGTTCTGGGTTAGCCAGGTTTCAGAGAGGCAAAGTAAACTGCACTCCCTAAACATCCTGTCCGTCCTCACAAGGGCAGCCAGCTTGTCCTTCTTGTTGGTCAAACAGTACACATTCCCCATCACTATCGACGGAACCGAGGGCTTGTACTTCCACCGCTTAGCCGCTAGCCTCGCCTTCACCTTCGCTCTGGGTCTTCCGCCTCGGTGACTCTTCCTCAGCTCCTCAGGTATGTGGTGGAAAATGCCGGCTCGTCCCATTGTTTGGAGTGAAAGCAGCTTCTCCCTTGGACAAACAAGTTGTCCACCGCTATGTTGTCCGTAAAAAGTAATTGTATCCATAGGATATATAAAGTTTTACACAGCTAGTGGTATATAAAGAGTTAAAGTTAACAAAACAAAACACTTAGTATTATTACTTAAGTATTTAAAACAACACTACACATACAGAGCTACTGGATCAGCGTACTGCTCGTGCCGCCGCCGGAAGTCATGATTGATTTTAATTAAAAAACTACATATGGACCCTTTCATTGTTTTTTAAATTTGATGTAAAACACAAAAATGTTAAATGTATACCCTAAATGGGCAATGTATCTTGGGATATAGTGAATGTAAAAGGGAAAATAAATGTTATATTTTGAAAAAAATCATGACATTGTAGATAGATAAATACATTTATTAATTTTCCAAAATATTTATATGTGCTTGCCTATTTAAAGGGAGAATAACTAATTCTGCAGAAACAGTGTCGATATTTGAACTCAACTGTGAACCAAATACACCCCTCCCTTTGGTCCTCCCTCAGAAGCCTTGCCCCACCACTGTTGATTTCTGTTGTGAAATCAATCTGACATTGCTGAAATTAGAAGTGACTGCTAACAACACACAGCAGATTGCAAAGCACACATTTCACAAGGCAGTTTGTAATAATGCATGTGTTCTTGTTTTCTGTCTCCTCTCTTGATTCAGGCATTGTGCAGACATTGTGTGAATAGTGCATATTAAAGAAAGATGACAATACTGCATGTGTGTTATCGATCATGCAGTTAAGACAGAAATCAGTCAATTATATCAATTTGTCAGCACCTTTTTACCTCATATGTACAGGCTATTCTGCTGTTTCCGTATTACTTTCCCTCATATTTTTATTTCTACCCTTTTCGATCACACTGCTGCTTTGCTGCGCTGTCTCTGTCCCTATTGCTACTTTTTTTTGGATACTGTGCAAGCCACAAACACACACACACACACACAAAGTCAGATGAATAGAAGAAGTTTTTGTAAGGTCAAGATGAATAATTAGGGCGGTGCACGATAACACGTTATAATCACACATTAATTAATTAATGCAGACAATTATTTTATCGCAGGTTAACGCAGTTTTTAATATTATTATTTTGAAAGTCTGTTGCACATCCAGTCAAACCATGGGTCACAGGAGGGGTGGGATGTTGATCAGCCTGCAAATCAGCCACACAGACAAGCAGTGGAGGGAGGATTCGGCAGACTGCGCTGGATGCAGCGTGTGGGAGATAAACAAAAGCAAGACCAGTGGATAGCTACCCACTGCATGCTGATTAGTATTGGGGAAGATGTTGGTCTTAGGAATGTTCTTATGCTGTATTCACTCTAAAAGCATTTTGAGTATTCACACACAACGAAATAAGCGAATAAACACAACCTGCGAATACTACAGCTATATGAACCCAAAGTAAACATTTTGCTGTGATTTAATTGCAAAAAACTGATGCCGAAATAACTGCAATATGATGCTGATTTGTTAGACATATGAATTCATGCTTTGTCAGGTCTGTCAGCAAGACAGCAGGACAATAACCTTTTAAAAGTTTGAATGGAGTTCGGATCAATCAGAGGTGTGCTATGCTAACTTGTTCACAGTAAAGTACAACGATAGCTGGAATAAAGTGACAGACTCACCAGGTAGTTAAATTTCCTCATTTTCTTTTCTCCAAGCAATGTCCAGTTTTCGTCCATTTTTTATATAAATATGAAGTAGTAGTCCAACAGAGCTCTGTGCGCCAGACGCTAACAACAACAGTGGAACTGGATGTGTATGGAAGCTAGCTGCGAGAAGCGCGAGTGAAGATAAATGAAGTTGTAATCCCAAAAACTCAAGTAAAAAGTTAATAAAAGCAGTTAACTCTGAGCTCCTCCCGTGGGTAAACGGCGTAGTTGTCAAAACAGAATCTTTAGCAGCTCTGCATCGGCCAGCGGCATCACTCCCCTGCTCTCCCTGGTCCTCTCCAAAGAACGCTCTGAAGCTGTCGGTGACGTTTGGACAATCTCATAGCTGAAATTTGAATTTGAGCGAACCAGCAAATGTTGCGACAAATGCCTCTTCCACACCACCCGGAGGAAATACACAATTTGCATCTTTGCATTGACTTTGTATGTTATCAAGCCGCCCAAAACGCTGGATTCGCTTTCAGTGTTAAAATCGCAACGTAGTATCTTGGCCCCGCGAGACAGCGCTCCACGGGTAAATGGCAGGCGCTCTACAGAGCGTAACCATGGCAACGGCTTCTATGCGCTACATAGCTGTAGCCTATTTAACTTTTAAAATTATAGGCTACATAACTTTACCTGATAGGCCTTCATCTAGTTTTGCGGGGATGCTCTGCCGTGTGAATTCCCTCCTGTTGATGTCCTGATAACTGTTTAGTAAACAGTAATAGATTCTGGAAACTCACAAATAGCGAGGATCAGTCTCTCTTCCAATGATTTGTACAAAAAGACAATTCAGCTTCAGCAGTGCATGACGCGAGCACTTCACCTCACTCTAACAGGGACACTTGCTACTGAACTTAGACTGTTTCTGCTGCTCCCTGATAAAATAAAAATGTTTCTGCTGATACCTGTTCAGAAAAAAAAAACAAGTAAACAGATTTATATGTGTTAACCTGTTGCTCAGAAGGTGCCTGTGATGTTATGATCGTGGCTCTGGACTCTGATGGTAACTAACAAGCTAAATAAAAGGTATTTCCCTGGCAGTGGTTTTATATTTGATATACATATATTTGATTACATTATATTATATATTATTACATGTTTAAATTGAGATTTACAAGAAATATTTTATTGCTACTGTGTAAAGGGAATACTGCTGGTAGAAAGCACCTTATTTGTTTAAAATGTTAATGTTAAAATGTTATTGCACTTTTGTGTACATAGCACTACATTTAAATTAAAAGTGTGCAATACACTACTTTAGAATTCATTGTTCAATTTTGCACATAACTAAATCATACATATATATATATATATATATATATACACCGTATAATGTCTTCTTTGGCTCTGGAGGTGTCTTAGAAAAAAACACAGATGATCCCCGGGACTTGGGCTTAAGACTTAAGGAGGGGCTAATGCAAGTCACTGCCAAGTTGCATTGTGGGAACTGTTGGATCCAGCTTTTTTGGAGTCTGATCCATGTGAGGGACTAAAAGTCAATTTAAACCATTCTTTTGTGAGTCCCCCAACTTTATAGGCGTGTAATGCTAAATTGAATGAGTACCCCTTTAATATCAAGAGTCTTAGTATCTCAGTTCTCAGAAATATGCTTGGATGAGCTCACATAAAACAAAACAGACAACTCAAGACATCGCATAACCACACACTTAAAAATGTTTAAAAAACATAAAATAACCATAGTCGAACCATTTTTAGAGGGGGAAAATAGATAAAGAAATGACACAGAGTTCTGCTATCAGCACCAAACATGATGTATGCCATTGTGTAGGGGCAATACAAGCTGTGGAGTTAGATGTAAATAACATTTCTTTTCATTTCACATTTGAACTCTTTGCTTTATTTTTATTTTTATTTTTTGCAGTTTTATTAAATGACAAATTTAACCCCATATAGTGAGTTAGGCATGGGAACACAGCAGTGTGTGTGTGTGTGTGTGTGCGCAGCTATATCCTCTGATAAATTGCTGTTACATAAAATGTCAATAGGGCCGTACAACACAGAGTGCTTCATGTTGTTAATGGACAACATCAGTGGAAGGGTTATGCTAGGTGAGGGAAGAGGACACTGAGGTGAATGTACAAAGTTTGTGACTGTATGGGAAACTGTGACTTTTCAACACCCGTATTTCGCTCCACTTCACTCTCTATACCTAGCATGAACCCTGAAGAGGAATTATTTTTCTTACTATGGTGCTGTCAACATCTGATGTCCCTGTTGGATGCTGGATGCCTGGACATATCCAAGGCCCCTTTTAGATAAGAAATTACATTTCTACCATCCTATAGCATTTCTACATCTGAGGAGAGAGCAGCCACAGCATGTGTCTCAGTTCTGCTCACTGATGCACACTGTCAGTGTAGATATCATTAATTCAAACTGTTGGCTGCTATTTGTTTGTGCGCTCTGCGGTTCACTTGCTCGTAACAGTGTGTTAGGAAACAGTTCCAGTATTTAAACTCAGCACAGTAGGTTGTTTTTGATAGCTGGCACAGTGAGAGCATCATCAACAAACACAGGATCAGAGATGGATCAACTTTGTAATCATATCAATGTAACTAACACAGGTGGTAAAAATACATTTAAGTGTATTTAATAACACTATCTTTATATTTACAATGAATAACGCTAGTTACGTACTGTAACACCAGATTATATATATATATATAGTATAGGCGCAGCCCTCAAAGGCTATCACTATTGGGTTTACCCCTCCTGTGCGGCACTGAGAAAAGTTTTCTACGCCAACCCACAGCGTGGGCCTCCTACGTCTGCACCTTGTATACAACGGTGAGACCTGGCCTTCAGCTCCCAAAATGCCTTTTCTTCAGCACTGAGAACCAAGGTCCAGTGAGGCTTTCAACTTAGAGGGCTGCGCCTAGCCAGTACGTAACTACCGTTCTATTTCGTATAGGCTTCGCCCTCTAAGGCTCTCACTATCGGGTTAGAGGCGAAGCAGGATGAGTCAACGCCTCACTGGCCCATACAGTACCACCAAGCACAAAACCCACCTGCCCAGAGCCATAAATGAGCCACCCAGTCACCCCGCTGTCCGTGGCATTGGTGTCGGCGTGCGCACAACCCCCGATGGTGCGGGATAGGAGGCAGGGGACCGACCCATGTGTAACAGTCGGGGAACTGGATGGGTGGCCCAGCAGCTGAACAGAAGCAGGCGGGTTCACGATAGCGACCGCATCAGCTGCGCACAGAGCAGGGCCAGCACGAGCAGTGGCCACTCCCCCCCCACCGTCCAGTGGGAGAGGGTGCACCGCACACTCACAAGGGAAATACACTCAGCCAAAACACTCAGTACTGAGTGAGTCAGCGAGAAACAGGAGACATCCCACAGGTAGAAACGGTCAAAAGAGCACGGGGACAACCAGGGAGCCGCCGTGCAGATGTCGTCCACCGTCATCCCATCGTGCAACACCACAGAGGACGAGACACCTCTCGGGGAGTGCGCCCTGTTGCCGTCCGGATGGGACTCCCTGGCTGACATATAGGCCTGTGAAATAGCCTCGCACAGCCAGTGAGACAGGCGCTGCGCCGACATGGTAATTCCCTTGGACTGCTCCCTGTAGTGCATAAATAGGCACTGCGAACGGCACCAGGCGGCCGTGCGCGTCAAGCAACCGGACAGCGCACGCACTGGGCAGAAGTAAGGCGACCTTGGCCGAAAGAAACTTCAGGTCCGCGCCCCTTTCAGGAAACACTTTACCAGGGAGTGAGTGAACACCGTCCTGACACTAAAACCCTCATGACAGGATGAGATGGCAGCAGCGTAGGTGCCTGTCCGTGTTATGCCACTCCCCTGGTGAGGGGAGGAAGGCAGGGGCTCATACATGTGTGTGATGGGACCTCTGATCGTGAACTGCTTGTTGCTTTGAGCTTTAAGCTGCAGATTAGCCACTTGGCTAACAGCAGCTGGCTCACACAGTGTATGAAATGTGTGCTTGGTGTGGCTGGTTCAACGGAGACAGGCACAGACAGCAGTTGTTCAACAACTTCCACAAAAGGAGCAACAAGATTTCACACACAGCTTTTTTTTCGACCCATAGTTTACCAGTGGTCCGCTCTGACTGACGAGGCTCGGCCAGCAGCAATTAAACGGGTTGCTAGATGTCATTAGCCGCAGCTAATGTGGTGCAACGCGGACACATGGGGTCTCCCTGGTCGGCTGATCCAGGGACAGACCGCATGTAAGCTACACGTTAGCTTACCGTTAGCTACCTGTTATCTCGACGTTAGCCTGATTTTAGAATCCTTGTAGCTTAACGATCGCTTGCCTCGCCACAGCAACATAGCAACGTCGGTCTGAGGCGCACACAGCATCGGGGATGGAGGTCCCCCAGTAGGACGAAGCCCATGTCACGGACGCCGCACACCCGTACTGATGTAGCGGGGTCCCGCCCCGCTCCTGCCAACTTGCTAGAAGACATCCATCTTCTTTTCTGACTTCTTCTACTCTTTAGACCGCTCAGTGCTGAAGAAAAATGGGAGTCGAAGGCCAGGTCTCACCGTTGTATATACTGTATATACAAGGTGCGGACGTAGGAGAGCTAGCTGGTGAACACAGTGGAGCATTTAGCTGCTAAAGCGCAAGAGACCAAAAACAGGGCTAAAAGGAGAGTCAGGTGGAATGAAAACACTACAAATGATGCTTATGTTGGCCCTTGTTTCCAGGATGTGCAAAAAGGCAACTGTGTGAACAAATTCACCATATCAACAATAGACAAAGTTACAATATGTCAGTGTTGTTTTTACAGCATGCATTTACAGCTTTTGCTTGTTTTGCTTGCTGTAAAAGAAACCTCTGGATTGCTTTGTGCTTTAAAAGATACAGAAATAATCCCACTAAATCAAAACAAGAAGCCTGCATTGGACTGTTGAGGCTGTCTAAAAAAGTTTCTTAATCTACAACACTACATACAATTTAATCTTTCATATACTGCTTAAAGGGAAGATTTGCTATCATGAATGTAGATGTACAGTCAGCGTTAATAGTAAATGTAGTCATTAAAGCACAGCAATAAACTCTGCAGCGCCTGCATTTGACTTTTTCTTTGTAACACATAGCTATATCATTACCGGCAGAGCATGTCTATCAAGTAAATTTACATACAGCCGCAACATACACACATTCACATACCGGCAGAATGGGCCTCCATATAACAACAAAGCAGCGCTAGCTAGCCTTTAAGTGACAAAAATATTCACTCAATGATCATCTACCCTGTCTGCACTGTTGGTCTTGGAAATCTTGCCCAGTTCATTTTCAGAATCCTGAAGGTCCCCAGCACACCTCTGTCCACGTGAGGAGTAAAACTTCCATGCATTGTAACGCACACTCGAGCTCTCTTGGGCCTGGCATCAGTGACAGCATCCAACAAAACCTGCCCACACTGAAATATATTGCAGCAGAATGATTCAGTTTCTGTTGGCATAGGCAATTTCAGCAGAGGCGCCACCAGTTGGTGTTTACTCTTGGCGACTCAGGCTGTAGAGGGTCCCCTCTGGGGCCGTATCCTCTTGCATGGCTGTGACTGCAGCCTTGGCCTTTCTCTACTGCATTTCTTATTTGGCTCGAATAAATATGGATAAGTATCCGAGTCAGCCAAAACACTGTAATATGTATCCTCGTTCAGAATATCCTCTGCACCCATATTATGGGATGCAATTTTCACAGTTGGAAAATCAATCAGTAAGTCAATCAATCATTTATTATTTGTACCACATGGGCAATTTGTGCTGGAGCACACATATTAACACAACACAAAAATGAGGGAGAATATGACATGAACATACAATATAAACAACAGTGAACCTGTCAGCTGGATTCCCTACACCAATGCACGTCTAAAAACAAACACCCTTGTTTAAAAAAAATAAATAAACACTGACAACTATAAAATATATGTACGCCTATCACACCACTATTTCTATTCTACACTACAAGAATTATCCCAAACTAAGATCTGATATTTTGCGCAACTTTTACCCTAGATAAAACATAACCCTGCAGATATGATACCACAGATAGGATATAATACATCTCAGTTCCAAAAACATTCCAAAAACCGATCTATAGTTGCCCCAATCTCTTGTTGGCATGGTCATCGTCAACCATCCCCTTAACATCAGTAAGGTGGCGACCTCCTTCGGCTATTGGCATTTGAGGCTTGAATGGAGACAGGGATGAAGGAGTTCTTATACCTGTTTTTCCTGGGGATTGGGGCTTTTAAGCGCAGGCCAGATGGTAGTCGAGTATACTCAGAGTTAAGCAAATAGCTGTTGCTTTTATAAACACACGCTTAATGAATACATGATTCAGACTGCTAAATCGAAAAGAGAGCAGCATTGTAGAGCACACCCACTGGCTGCCACCATCTACATCTGGACTGAAGGATTTACTGTTTGAGTTCACTGCATTTACCATCAACACTGATTGGGCAGCCACATAAATTGCGCTGAATTTTTGACTTGAAGATGAGTGGCCTGCCTACACATCTCTTGCTAGTTGGGTACTCTTGCTAGCTAGGTATGTTTCCAAGCCAAATTTTTATTTTTTTAAATTTCATGTGTTTCAGATTTTCATACAATGAAAGAAATAATGGCGAGCAGGTGCGTCGGTCTATAATGAACGTGAGTAGGACGAGGGTTAAATTACTCCACAGCACTTTCACATCAAGACTGTAAGACCATACAAATGTTTATTTAAATTTTTCTTGTCATAACAAATTTCACGCTCATTAAAAAATATATATAATAAAATAACATCCACATTCAAACAGACTATCTGTCCGAGGGCACAACTACTGATCGTGATCAACGATGATTTCACCATCAGTGTAAATGCGTACAGTTGTGACCTCAGTAATGGCGGGGTAAAAGCACATAACACATCAGCCAGCAGATCACTCTATAGTATAATTTATAAGTGTTAAAAGAATGTGTTAAAGGTATTCCAAATAAAATCTCTGCCATAAAGCAGTCGTATCTCTGGGATTGATTTCTTTTCTTTTTTACTTAGTTAATACTTAATTTGCACATTATTTTGGCGTTGGTGAGGATGTATCTATTGCCTTAGCTAAACTTTAGCTAACTTATTTCATTTGCTAGTGGTTCATGAGTCATGCATGTTAGCAAGATGCAAGTTACCTTTATTTGGCTTTTGGCTAATTAGCTGTGAACTCGAGGCACTGGTAGTTTAGTTGTTCATAACCACTCATTTCCACACAAGACAGACAAAACACAACAGGGATAGAAGCTGGGAGGGCTGCTGCCTAGAGAGAGGGCATCAACCTGATATTTTGATTAGATTTTTTATTCAATAAATATATTTGTGTGCATATATACAGTATATATATATATAAAAGCACCCCAGAAAAAGGGCACTTTCTCTCAGGAAATTAAAGGGCAGGTGCTCAAGCCCCTTTTAATGTCTATGCGTGTACATGT
>NW_025738817.1:0-11387 GCF_021292245.1 Micropterus dolomieu
CTCACGTTTCTCACTGAACAACAGAAAGTAGGAAAGTGGTAGCTCTGTAAGAGGAAATGAAAGAGAAGAGGAGGCATTACAGCTGTTCATTTGTTATGATGTGTTGAGTGTTTATTATAAAATTGGTTAAGACTACACTTCATCACTTCAAGCTACACTTTTTATTACATTTTTTCTAAAAATTAGGCACTTTAGTTTACTTAAATTTAGAATTTATTATTTGAATAGTTATTATTTATTATCCCTCCAGTTTGATGTGAAAACTGACTGAAATATTATTTGATTTGACAGTCCGTTGTTGACTAAAAACGTGTTGATACAACTATAGGTTATAGTACTGAATGATAACGCAAGTTCGTCGTTTTGATGTTCCGGACCTTTGCTTCAGGAAATTTTCTCTAACTAGACCTCATTGAAATCTAATTGAATACCCCTGAACTAGGGGTTAAGTGTCTTGCTCAAGGACACATTGGTGTCGGGGATTGAACCTGGGTCTCTCACACCAAAGGCAACATCTTATCACCAATACACCGGAGGGGGGCTTTAAGACCAATTTCCCCCCATCTTTTTTATAATCATTTTCAACAAAGTTCTTATGAAGAGACTGTTTCACATGCTCATAATAAAGCATGTGCTGGACTCGATGGGTCCACATCCCTCATATTTCCCTGTCATTTCCAGGCAGAGGAAATTCCTGCGCTTCTCATTCAGGGGAATCCATTTAATGTTACACATTTCCTGACCGCTATTTCGGAACCTGAAATAGCGGTCAGGAAATGTGTGATTGGAATCCCCTGAATCTCTTCATAACAACTTTGTTGAAGAGGATAATAAAAGAAAACACACAAAAGAAGAAAAATAAATCGTCAAAAAGCTGTGCCCTTTGCTCAAGCAACTGAGCTAACCAGTGACACTGAAATTTTTTTCTAATTTATAAATTATCCAGGGGACGCACCTGTCGACCCCTGTGTTAAGCTATCGTTTGTTATCATGATATCACAAGACAATTATCCTTTTATCATGGGAAAACAACATTCATTATCTCAAAATCTCTAGAAAACAGAGTAAAAAAAAATAAGAAGACAGACACTGACTTAAAATTTTAATGGATGGCTGCTTAGGGCTTCTGTACTTATCCCTTAAACAGGCCATGATTTTTCCAGAGCAATTCAAACTATTTGTGGCACTTTCTTGTCACAAATCTTCTAGTAAATACAAGTACTGAAAACATTTGGAAGTGATGCATGTTTTTGTCACTCACCAACACATTCAAAGCCTTCTCAACTGCATCTGTCCCCCATCTATTCTCTATATCATAGAGACGTATTTTGATGGGTATGGAGCCAGTTACCATGGGGACAGCAGAGAAGGACACAAACTGGGAAGACTGTGACTTCACAGTAATGTTGACAAAAGATGTAGTGGTGGCTGATCTGGGGGAGCAAAGACCTTCAGTTTGTTCCATATGAACTGCTACCTATAAAAATGCAGGTGTCCACGGAGGAAAATAAAACAAAAAATTGACAATTAAGATGTCCATCAGGTGGTCACTGTTTTAAGTGCCATTAGGTTATAGCTACCTGTAGGCTGTCAGAGCCATAGTTGTAGAGACACAAATGCCCTCTTCGATGCTTTGACCTCAGGTGGCTTAACTACACAGAAACCTGAAGGAAACATAGAATAAGTAAATTCCACTTATTAATGAGTAGCTCCTCAATCAAATATCGAGATGCATTTGTGGAATGGGAAGCTGTTATTACCGGTAGCTGCAGATAAAGTGATGACCTGAATCTCCCACGTGGTGATGGAGTGAGGTAAGACCATAGAATAACTAGGGGGTTTCATTTAAAAAATAATTGTTTTTAAAATCCATCTGACAAATGCTTTATGTATAGTGTTACAGTTTGCAGTTATAAGACTCTACTTACACTGAACAGTAGAAAAAGCTGAAGTTCTCACATTGGCAAGATTAGAAGCAATTGTCATACATGTGTACCTCTTACCTTCCTTTGTCATTTACATCAAATTCTGTGAATGCGAAGCTTGGGGGGAAAAATCGCCGAATGTTCTGTGAAACTGTATCCAAGAAGAATTCTTCAATGTCAGCAGTGCTTGCAGCTAAAAATGAGAAAATGAAAGGTTTGTAATTAAACAATGTTCTAATCATGCCACAGTTACTGAACTCTATCTAAGTGAATGTGTAATGTATTTAATGTCCACATGACAGTTTCATCTTACTCCTGCCAAGTCCTTTCAGGGAATCCTCTTGGATCTTTTTTTGTCTCAGACGCTCTCCTTCAAGGCAGCATTTTAAAAAGGCTTCTGCACAAACAGGATTTTCTTCGACCAGAGAGACTCTCTTAGCTCTTTCCTGACATGTTCGTCTCATAGGGTTGAGATAAAACCCTTGAATACAAAAGTCTTGCAACTTTTCATTGTAAAAGTTAGATTCTGAAAGTGACATTAACAAGAAAAAGACACATCCTTAAAGCATATACTGACCAGAAGTATCTTACATTATTTCAGACCAGAGTTGTAATACCACAAAATTGTCTTACTTAAGGTCATCATTTCCTGTTGAAGGTCCAAAGAGCGTCTTTGTCGGCCAGATTGTGAATCACAGCCAAGACCTGGAAAAGTAGCTCAGCATGGGATAAGTAAGATAGAATTTGGATGGTTGTTTATGAAAGCAAAAATTTCCTTTAAAAAGTTAATTTCCGCATTAATGGATGCAGCTACATTGTAATCTCTGCATTCATAGGGCTAACAGTTATAAATATATATTCTCTCCTACCTCTAGTGGTGGTAACTTTTTGGTAAGTTTAGTTTCTGATAAAAAGAAAAAAAGAAAAATCTGAATGGCTAGGTATCGCAAGGTGAGAATATATTTTTGTCATTTTGGTGAACCAGCCCTTTAATAACACATCCTTTCAATACTGAAACACGCATACTTTAAAATTTTACTGTATGTCTGTTAGTTAATGTTCTCTATACTTCAACTCAGTAATAGTACATAACTGAACTATTTGCGATCCAAAATCTTACTTAACACCATCAGAAAAATACTATAAAATACTAAACTGGAGGAATAATCTATTTTTCATATTCTCATTTAACATTTTATAGGATTTAAATGAAAAAAAAACTTTTTGTCATACTGTTTCTCCACATTGACTGGAAGTGAGATACAAAAGACAGGCCAGCCCCTGTTAGTATAGATGCAGGATTATATCCTCCACTGTATGAGCAACCAATGTCACTTGGCTGCATAGAGGAAAACACCTGAAAAGTGGGAACAAGAGCTTGCATTTACTATATTGTAATATATGGGTGGAATTAAATAACCACAGTGTGTTGTAAGAAAGAGTACATGTGAAAGGATTGTGTGAAAAGTGTTACCTGTTTGGCTGTGAGTTTATTATCGGCATGGAGAGCATAGAAGGCCTTATCCACAGCCAGCAAAGCCACTCTGGCTTTCTGACCATGTAAATCAAAGTTTAGCGAAGCCTGTTTCCCAGGTTCAAATTGTCCTTTATGTTCTACCTAAATGAAAGTTAAAATATTATACAGAGATTTTTTAAATGCCATTGTCTACGGTCAAGGTTACAGTACATGTGTATGTGTGCTGTGTCCAGTAGTTAGTAGTTAATCAGTAGATTTATATATTTTGTATGAAAAAGAATGACAATTGCATGCAACCTAATAACAACCACCACAGTAGTGTTGCAGGTTTTAGTCTTCATTATTTGGCTACATTCCCAAAACCTCTTTCTGTTTATAAAAAGAATACCAAGAAGTGTCCCCCTTATACAGAATTAACCTATTCAAACACAGTCAATAGAGATGAAATTATGTTTGTCTACTGTCTCACTCGGCCCCGGCAGGGACTGCCCATTGTTTTGACAGCCCATTGTTCCAAAACCACAATAGTCCACAAAATGTCACATTGGACTGGAAGCCCATTATCCCGAAACAAAAACCCATTGCTCTGAGAATATACAAGTCAATTTTATTTTATTTTTATAGCGCAATATTGTATTCTCGTTGACAGGGTAAACATGGACTTTAAGTACTAATGTTAATAGATTATTTATGACTTTAGTCAAGCAAGGATCAGGATAACCAGAGATAGGACCTAGACACATAACACCAAGACAGAGCAGGTTTAGTTTAACAGAGATTAATAAACAATAAAACAAAAGGAGTACACTAGCTTACGATAAAGAGTAGACAGGCTCTCTGAGAGACAATGTTCTACTGAGGGGAGAATCGAGAAGGTCCGATTGAAAGGCAACTTGTTTTGGCAACTGTTAGGCTACTTGATGTCTGTGGGGAGGTGTGCGGGGACACTGACCGACGGCCTGTATAGGTCCAGAACGGTGTTCTGGCGCTGCTCCTTGCAGGCGAGAAGGGTGGCTTGGTGGTGGTTGCTTGGGCTCACTCTCTGACGAGTTGCGGCGGTGGGCGATCAGTGGTGGTTCTCATTCAAATTATCTGGATTATCTATCTCCTGGTGGTTGGTGTTATTAATTAAAGCAGAAGTGGTTTAGTAGCGTAGCCTATGGCTACGGGAAGGGGTGGTGGGGATGAGGGAGGTGGGTGGAAGGTAGTTAGTAAATGAAGTCATAAGAGAGAAGCATCGAGTGAAAGGCCAGATTTATCTGAAGAAAAAAAATTATGAAAATGAGTTCTGAAGAGTTTGTGGTGCTATTTCGAGTCACGGATCAGAAGCAGGGAGGTGGTGGATTTAGAGCATTAAACCCACTGAGAGTTGCTAGTGCCTTGGATAGTCAGATTGGTAGGGGAGCTCTAGCTAAAATACTGTCAAATGGGTTGCTGAGAGTTTGTTGTAAGATAAAAAAACAATATGATATTGGCAAGGAGGTGGGGAAGTTGGTGGTTAAAGTTGAAATTGTTGGCCCTAGACAGAGGCAAGCAATCAAAGGAGTGTATGCTGGATTGTCAGATAAAGAAATCTTAGACAATGTTAAGGGCGCCCGAGTGACTAATGTTATGAGATTCAAGCTCAAGGAAGGGAGCAATGGGGACTCACAGTCCTGCTTACATTCGAAGGTAATGTTATGCCAGGGAAAGTATTTCTTGGAAGTATGGCATACCAGGTAAGGGAGTATAAAAGACCACCCTTGCGCTGTTATAATTGTCAGAAGTTTCGACATGTGGCGGGATCTTGTCGGGCTAAACATAAATGTGGGAAATGTGGTGGGGATCATGAATATCAAGCGTGTAAAGCAGAGGCCCCCAAATGTTGTAATTGCGGAGGAGATCATACAGCAGCGTTTCATAGGTGTGAACATTTTGTTCAGGCCCAACGGGTCCAGACAGTGAGAGAACAACATAAGGTCTCATATGCAGAAGCAGCTAACAAAGTCAACTGAGAACAAGGAGTTGGGAACAAAAAGGCAAACAGCATTCAGCAAGTCTCCCCAGTTGCTCCAGCATTCTCCCCAGATATGATCAATTTGAGTAGGGAAACATTTCTGGCTTTCATTGTTGATGTGTTGGTGGGAGCAAAAGCATCAGTTAAGAGATCAGACACAATCAAAATTGTGGTCGAAGCAGCTGAAAGGTTGCTGGGTGTAAATCAGTTCCTACCTGAGCAGTTACACGAGTACATGAAAGGAGAACAAAATGTGAGGACTTCACAGATATCAGGACTAGAAAGTATGGAGGAGGTGCTTTTGGACAGTGATGATGGTGATAGTTTGATGTTTTATATTCTTCAGTGGAATGCCCAGACTCTTATTCCCAATGGACATGAACTAAAGAGATTTGTAGATGCATTTAAAGAGAAACAAGAACTGATATGCATTCAAGAGATGTGGTTAAAGGCTAGTCTTGATTTTGTTATTCAGGGGTATAAATTTGATGAGATTATGGAGCATGTAGGGGATTTTAATGCCCATAACCCATTATGGGGAATTATAATGGCGAGATTGTACAAGACTTTTTGGACAAGTATGATCTGGTAGTGATAAATGATGGAGGGCCAACTAGGTTCCACATTGGTAGGAGTACCAGCAGTTGAATTGATTTATCAGTTGCTTCCTCAAGATTATCCAGAATTGGAGAATGTGATATTATGGACAGATATACTATGGGTTGTGACCACTATTCAATTTTATGTAGGTTTGGAAGACAATTAAGTAAAGATGAAGAAGAGATAATTCCAAAATATAAATTTGCTCAGGCTAAATGGGATGAGTTTCAGGAGAGAACTAAATATTTAGTTGACACTGTGGACAGTGAAACATCTGTAGATGTATGGAATGCATCCCTCAGTTCTTTTAGCTCTTTGTACCATTCCCAAGAAACAAAAGCCAAGAACTCGTATGTTGGATCCTTGGTGGAATAAAGAATTTGATGTAGCGGGAAGGGACAGAAATTGAGCTTATAGAAAATTAAGAAAGTATCCAATGGTGGATTTTGGAAGGAAAATAGCTGGAGAAGATTTTGTGAAACACTGGGCCCTGAAACTCCTGTAGGACACTTGTGGTCAGCTGTGCATAGAATGTAAGGTCTGTATATGAGGAAATCAATTCCGGTTTTACAGAAAGGTGGGGTAGAAGCAATAACCAAAGACAAAGCAGACATGTTTGTTGACGTTTTTTAAGCACTGCATAGTTCTGGTAATTTAGGAGTTGAGAGCAGTGTGAAAAAGACTCATCTGTTGGCAGTTAATAAGTGGAAGCTGAACTGGAATTCTGATAATGAAAATCCAACTAGCTGGTATTTCTCCATGAAAGAATTGAGGGATGCTATTAATTTTGGTGCAGACACTACCCCTGGGAGAGATGGCTTATCATATGAATTATTTAAACATCTGGATGACTTAGTACTTGAGGAAGTTCTTGCTCTGATTAATACTGTGTGGGGAGAGGGTTGTTTGCCAGTAGAATGGAAACATGCAAGTGACCCAAGCTCGTATCGGCCTATTGCATTAACATCAGTGCTTTGCAAAATCATGGAAAGAATGATAACAAATAGATTAGTTTACTTTTTAGAAAGTAAAGGATTTTTTACTGAATTTCAAAATTCAGTATAAAACCCCTACAAGAGAAAGGTACCAGATTTTGGATTATGTATGTATGGTTCCCTTCTAGAGAGAGCGAAGGATTTTAATTTTTGGGTGTCTGGTTTGACGAACGAATGACTTGGGCTGTTCATGTTAGGAACATTTCGTCAAAATGTGACAAGGTTGTTAAATATAATGAGAAGCCTGGCGGGATGTGACTGGAGGGCAGATATACATTTAGAATATCAGGCAACTATAAGGGCCCTAATTGACTATGGGTGTTTTGTTTATGGTTCTGCAGCCCAGTCGGTGCTAAGGAAGTTAGACACTCTGCAGGCTAAGGCACTCTGTTGTGGAGCTCTCAGCTCTCTCATCTCCAATTCCTGCTCTGCTAATTGAAAGTGGTGAAATGCCTTTATGTTTAAGGCGTATTAAGTTGGGAATGCAGTACTGGATCAAATTGAGTGGGTCTAATCTAGCACTCCCAGCTAGGTGCCTTATGCAAGGATCATTAGACTCTTGCAGAAAGATAAGAAACAAATTATTTTTTGAATGCATAAATCAGTGGACAAGAGAATTGAGAATGATGCAAGAAGACACGGCACTTTACACAATTCAACTACCTATTCCTTACTGGTTACAAGAACTGGATATTGATCTAACTTTTTTACAAGAAAAGAACAAATATGTGATTGCTCTAAAATTGGAAAATTATCTGAATAGTGGGAAGGGATCATATCTGAACATTTTTACAGATGGTGCCAGGGAACCAGAGAGTGGGAGAGCAGGATTTGGGGTGTATATAGCTCAACTGGACCTTAGGATTAGCAAAAGAATTACAGACGGAAGTTCTGTCTTTACAACAGAGCTACTGGCAATTCTTTGGGCTCTGTGGTGGATTGAGGACATGAAAATAAGAGAAGCCTTAATCTGCTATGATTCTGCAGCTGCCCTGATGGCCTTGAAAGGTGGTAAAGCAAAAGCCTGTCCTGATATCATAAGTGAAATTCTAGCTATATTATTTAGAATTAAAATGATTGGTAGCAATGTTATATTCTGTTCGGCCCTTGGACATGCTGGAGTTGAAGGAAATTAAGTAGCAGACTGTAGCAATGAAGTTAGAAACAGATATCAATATATCATTGGGAATAGTGGAACTAAAAGAAAACATTAAGCGAGTATTGAAGGGGAATGGCAAAGATTGTGGGAAAATGAGACCAAGGGGAGACATTATTACTCTTTGCAATCTCAGGTTAAAAAAGCCAGGCACTGTTATGGATCCAGAAGAGATTCTGTTAAAATCTGTAGGTTAAGACTTGGGCATTGTGGGTTGAATCAGTCCTTATATGTCATTGGAAAGCATCCTGATGGGCTTTGTGAGTGTGGGAACTCTAAAACAGTGGAACATGTTTTGCTGAAATGTAACAAATATAATATAGAAAAGAGCCTTTTATTCAAGAGATTATCAGATTTGGGAGTTCTGTCATTCTCAGTCAAATCTACATTGGGTCAAAATCAAAACAACCACTTGATTGTCAAAGTAGTATTACAGTTCTTACACGATACAGGGCTATATATAAAAATCTGAAGTAGTAACGTTTTCATTATAGCGACTTCCTGAGGAGTGCAGTAATATGCCTAGAAGTGTCTAACTGCTGTAAATCCATACGAAGAAGAAGAAGAAGCTTACGATACAGAGTTGAGACAGGCAAGGGTCTAAGCAGGCAAGCAGTCCAAAGAGGCAAATAAATCTAAATGGGAAAAGGCAAGAATCTAAAATCCAAATAATACAATAAGTAAGAACGCTTGACAAATCGATGAAGACGACTGGCAACAGACAAGGGGAAACATACTGACTTAAACTCAAGTGAGGGGAGGATAAAAAGACACAGGTGAAACTAATTAGGGCACGGCAGAAAATCAAAACAAGTAAGAACAATACACAAAGGCAGGAAGTAAAGTAGCCTACACAAGACATATGAGGAAGGATTCTTTCAAAATAAACAGGAAATTACAAAACCAAAACCCAAAAACAGAAGCACCTTGAAGTCCAATCTGACATGGATAGGGAGCCAGTGAAGTGAAGCTAAATTTGGTGAAGTAAGTGATTGTAATCCAATACACTTTTTTTAAAATTCAGCAAATACAGTAGCTCACCATTTTGTGTGTGCTCTGTATAAAATGTTTTCCTACACAGCCCTGGCTCTGCAAAAGGAACACAAAGAAAGTGGTGCGGACCTTCCCCACAACATTGTTCCAGCCAACCAGCAACAAGTGGTATTCATGCTCGTGCACAGGAGCAGTCTATGGCACATTCAGGCATGCTAGACTCCAGGCACCAAGGAGAGAGAATGTGAGAGGCAGAGTTTCTGAGAATGCACAGCAGGGAGGGGTGTATTTGTTTGACAACAACACTCTTTCTGCAGAATCAGTTACTTTCTTTTTTTTGTAAGACCCTAGCTGCAGCATTCAGAACCATTTGAAGACTTTTAGTAGTAGCGCAAAAAAACAAAAACTGAGTATAATTTGGCCAAGAGAAAAGCTGGGTTAAATGTTTGTCACATGATTGTATCAGAACAGCCAAGGCATAGAGACTGTAGGCTATCAAGACAGCTCCGACTGAGTTTTTGATCAGCCTACATCTAACAACTATGGTGAGCACTAACTGAGGTAAAACTTGATTCTGACATTGGAAATATTGTCTGTGACAGTAAAATCTATTCAGATGTTGTTTGAAGAGTGTATTTTTGGAGCAATGGCGTTGCCGTTACGGGCTGTTGGACAAACTTTTGGTCCAGTGGACCATTTTCTGACTATTGTGGTTTCGGAATAATCGGCCGCAGCAACAATACCAAGGCACTCTCAGGCTGCAACTTTATCTGTTCTGTTTACTCACCTTGACCTTTATCTCACATTCATCCCTGACATCTACCCACACCGAGTCAGCAATGATGTTACCATGCTGGTTGTAGTAGTAGCCAATCAGACGGAATGATGGCACCATATCAGGCGTTATCTGTATATTGTCTATGTTTTATTAGGATCCCACGGCTTAAGACCTACAACATAAAAATGTCAAATATAAAAAACTGTTGTTTCTCTTTTTAAACACAAACCCTGATGTATTGACTCAGATATCTCACCATGTAGTATATAAACCCATGTTTTTGGCCATTTATGGTGTTATAATTCACAGTTAGGAACTCGCCCACAGAGTACATCTTGTTGGTAATACTCAGGTAAAGGTAGCTGCGATTTCAAGGTGAAGGAGGACGAATTCTTTTCCATTCCTGAAGGCCATCTGCCGAAACCTGATGAAGTTAGGGTGTAAATAGTTACACTATACTAAAGCAAAACTCTAGTGGTTTATCAGTTTGATAAGACCATTTAACTTATTGTTGTTTAGGGATACTAACTTTAACAGTAATCCAATACACATTGGGAATATTAAACACAGGATACACTGCCCCCTCCTGGTTAGTAGTGGCATTCAACGATTTCTCTGAAGATTCTGGTACATCAATCTTTACTGGCACACCAGCTGCTGGGGAGCCATCTGGGAGAGGCAGGACCACCTATAATAACAAACAAACAACATTTTTTACATACAAATTCATCACAGTCATGTACATAACTGTGAACCGATGTGTTAGTTTCATGCCTACCACCACATCTAGTAGATATCCTGGAAGGTACTATGAGCTCTTTAAGATAAGATGGTGCCTGACCATTAAGAGCTTTGTAGGTAAGAAGAATGATTTTAAATTCTATTCTGGATTTTACTGTAAGCCAATGCAAAGAAGCTAAAACAGGAGAAATGTGATCTCTTTTCCTGGTTCCTGTCAGAACACGTGCAGCAGCATTCTGGATCAGCTGAAGAGTCTTAACGGACTTTTTCGAGCAGCCTGATAATAAGGAATTGCAGTAATCCAGCCTAGAAGTAACAAATGCATGGACTAGTTTTTCTGCATCATTTTTAGACAGGATGTTCCTGATTTTTGCAATATTACGTAGGTGGAAAAAGGCGGTCCTTGAAATTTGCTTAATGTGAGACTTGTCGACATGACAAACGACATGTCCTGATCAAAGATAACTCCAAGATTCCTCACAGTGGTGCTGGAGGCCAAGGCGATGCCATCCAGGGAAACTATATCTTTAGATAATGCGTCACGGAGGTGCTTAGGCCCCAGAGCAATAACTTCAGTTTTATCTGAGTTAGAAAATTACAGGTCATCCAGGTTTTAACATCCTGAAGGCACATTTGAAGTTTAGCTAACTGATGAGTTTCATCTGGCTTGATCGATAGATATAATTGAGTATCATCTGCATAACAATGAAAGCTTATGGAATGTTT
>NW_025738818.1:0-9410 GCF_021292245.1 Micropterus dolomieu
CGTCTCTATGTGCCGACACACCTGGACCCTGTTCTGACCTCACGTCTCTATGTGCCGACACACCTGGACCCTGTTCTGACCTCACGTCTCTATGTGCCGACACACCTGGACCCTGTTCTGACCTCACGTCTCTATGTGCCGACACACCTGGACCCTGTTCTGACCTCACGTCTCTATGTGCCGACACACCTGGACCCTGTTCTGACCTCACGTCTCTATGTGCCGACACACCTGGACCCTGTTCTGACCTCACGTCTCTATGTGCCGACACACCTGGACCCTGTTCTGACCTCACGTCTCTATGTGCCGACACACCTGGACCCTGTTCTGGGTTTTGGGTTTTATGTTTTGTTAGATACAAGTGACCAACACAGTTTCCTGTGTGCAGATGGATCCAGGTGTTTAAACCGGGTCAGGCTTCAGCAGGTGAGTGTCTCTAGCATTGTTGTTAGAACACACCTGAGACATGGCACCTCTGGAGACACATCTGGCCAACAGGCTGGCAGCTGGAGTCACTGAGGACAGAGACGGATCCAACTGATGCATCTGAAACACAGAGACAGAACATGTTTACAGACTAGAACCTGGACCTGTGTGGTTCTGTACACAGCCGAACTGAAGGCTCGTTTCTAAGGACTCCAAATCTACCTGGACGTCCTTCTAAAAGCTCTCTGTGTTGGACACAGAGCGAGATCCAGTCTAACTTGTTTAAAATTTAAACGGCATTTTGTTGGAAACGGCGCGGCGGGAACCAGAAAACTGTTGTTTTCTCGATAAACACCGACTCCGTTAGCAGAAATGTTGCTGAACACAGAACCACAAAGAGTTCATAACCAGTTTTTAATTTGTTCTTACCGTTTCTGAAGTCTTTCTAAACCTCTGTGGAACGAGAACAACAATAATAACAACAACAACTGAGCCCGCCCGCCCGACGGTTCGTCTTCTTCTTCTTCTTCTTCTTCTTCTTCTTCTTCTTCTTCTTCTCGGCGGCAGCAGCCTCAGTGTCGCGCTGCTGCCCCCTCTGGACTCCTACAGGTTTGAAGTTGATATAAATAAATACTAATCCAAACCCCCTAAAATGTTTGAACTACACAGACCCGGAGTAATGCACGTGTAAATATCTGCCATTGTTTTTTCTTTACTCATATAATTGTTTTATTACTTGTGTTTATTCCATATTTATATATTTTTACATTTATTTATGTCACCTGTTTACGTTTATGTGTAAAATCCATAGACTGGATATAAAAAAGGTAAAATCCTCTAAACTACTTTCTGATTCTGAATCTGATTGACAAACGCAGAGGGAAAGTGCGCATGCCCAACAAATAAAGTGACGTAGCCTCTCTCCGCCGCTCCCATTGGCTGTCACAGCCGGGGTGCAGCAGCTGCTCCTGCTGGATCGGGGCGGCCACTCCGTCACCTTTTCACTTTAACCCACACGTTTAATCCTCATTTCATACAGTCCGTGGTTTGATCAGAAGGTTCCGGAGGCGGAAGGCGCCATTTTAAAGTTCGCTCTGCTGTAAGTAAACCCGCCGTGTTAGCTGTTAGCTGTTAGCTGTTAGCTGCGTGTTAGCTGTGTTTACATGGAGGCTAGCAGTTAGCTGCTGTGCTAACGAAGCTTCGGATAGTAAACAATGAGCTCGGTTCTGTTTATGGTTCTGTGAGCTGCTGGGCTGTTTGCCAGCGAGCTAAACAAACCAACAGTGTTCAAAGTGTTTGTACTTTTGTCTCATGAGCTAGGCTACTAACGAGCTAACGTAGCTAGCTCCCACAGCCTGTTGCTGATGGATCTGTCCTCTGCAGGGATTCACCATCTGATCCTGATTAACACCGACCCGGGAGGAGGAGGAGGAGGAGGAGGAGCAGCGGTCAGCTGATCCCACATCCTGTTTGGATGTGAACTCTGTCATTAGCTTCACTTTAGGTTTTACTGCTGTGGGTCGATAGTGGAGCTGCAGAGTTTGTGTCCTCAGTCAGATCAGTTAGGTGGAGTCAGACAGACACAGAGACAGGTAGGAGGACAGACAGGGGTACCTGATGGGGAACAGTGCGCTGAAGTCTCACCTGGAGACCTCCCAGAAGACGGGGGTGTTCCAGCTGACGGCGAAGGGTCTGCAGGAGGTGAGAGACACACCTGTTCACGAAGTCGTCCTGTTTCCAGTGAAAACACTCAGAAACCAGGGTCACAGCAGGTCGCGGAACTACGGTGGTCAAAACACAGCAGCCGGCAGAGCCACGAGGCGTTCAAAGACCAGAGAAATACAGTAAAATCAGCATGAAAGCAGCTGGCGTGTCACACGTTCAAAGCCTGCAGGAAGAAAACAGATTATTACATCTGGCGCTGCAGCCTGTAATCGATTAGTCGTGAAATATTCTATTAATCATCATCTCTTTTGATTATCGATTAATCACTTTGAGTCTTTTGTTGTTACTGTGAATATTTCCTGGTTTCTTTGCTCCTCTGTGACGGTAAACTAAATCTCTTTGTGGACAAAACAAACATCTGAGGACGTTCATCATTTTCTGTTCCGTTTATCTGCAGGTTAGTGGACACGTAATATAATCGTTAATTGCAGTCTAATTACATAACAGACATGTCAGCAGATTTAGTTATTGTAGCTGTTGCACATGAATTTGATTGTAGTGTCGGTTTCACACAGAAGGGAATTTTAACCACGTGGCACCTGCCACCCACAAATAACAAACCCAAAATAAATCAGTAAAATCTCCTCAACCATCAGGCCTAGATACATAACTCTGGTCTCCTTTCAAAGGTCAGAAGCTGAGGAACATAAATCCTTTGTATATTAACATATTTGTTTTACCATTACAGAGTACATGGAGATGAAATACAGAAAAATTTTCATCCTCGCCTGGTAAAAAAAGTTCAATTTTAACTCAATAAACCATCAAAACCATCATGAGGTCGATTATAATAGAACTGAACATCTTCTAATCCACCTGGAATTAGTGATGGGCAGCGGGGCTTTGTGAAACACTGAAACGTTTGAAGCAGTTGTGTCGGGGCTCCGAAACACTTGGACGCCGGTCTCCACGGCGACACCTACTGGTCACTTTTGATATGGACACATGTTTGTTTCACTGAAACTATGACTGAGCTGCGTTTCCAGTTTAAACGCCTCATCAACACATGACCAACAGGATTAGGAGAAATCACCACACAACAAACACACACACGCTTTCAAATGGTCAGAGGCAGCAGATGGAGATCGCAACAAAAGTGTGTTTAAATAAAACACATCTGTATTAAGTAATCAGTCATTTAGTGACGCTTTTCTCAAAAGCAAACCACAATTGCTCCGTCAGAGGGCGCAGCTTTGGAGCAACTAGAGGTGAAGTACTCAGGGACACATGTATCACAGTGGGAATCGAACCCACGTCTCTCACACTAAAGGCATTACCACTACCCTACCCATTTTCACAATCGAAATACCTTATTGGTGAATTCTTTGTGCAGATACTCGCAAGGCATCAAAGGAATAGAAATACTAGGTCGCTGAAGTTAGTGAGTAGAGAATATGATAAAGTATACAAATCATTGAATATAATAATAAATGTGGATATCTACAGTATTATACAGTAGCTTATTAACAGAGGTGTGATGATAATTAGCAGGAAAGATAAAGTGTAATAATAATTAATAATGAGTGCTGGCAGTGATGAGGTGTAATGGGTTAAAAATCCGTAACTGATTAAAGTTGAAGTTGTTTCAAGAATGATAAATGAAAAGCGGAACAATGTCTCACATTTGTTATGTGTCAAGAGTTTGATTCAGAAATATTCAGCTGTTTTGGGGCTGAGTCGGGGTTTTTTTGGTCACATGGAACATTTGTTGCCGGCCTACAGGTGCGGATCTACTACAGCAGAAATCAAAGGATTGTGAGTCCTTGGAACAAACCTGTCAAATGAGTTAGAGGCTGATCAAGCGTAGAACAATACAACTAACTGTAAAAATATACCAGGCAAGTGTCCGTGTTTCGGCCATATTTACTGTTTAGATGTTCACTTTTATTGGGAGTTATCTTCAAAACATTATTTCTGTCCACACAACCACGTTCCAAATAACATAAAACTTCCAAAACATTGAAATATTGATTAAAAACAGTCAATATAAATGACAGAAAGCACTCCCACGCTTTACAGGCCAGTGGGCTCGTTGTCCTTCTCCGTCTACGCCAAAGCAAACTCTTCTTCTCTCCCTCAATCTGATGACAGAAACGAAACTTATCAGCTCGCCGACCTCACCAATGAAGAACGGTCTTTATTGACACAAACGGCCGCTGTTTTTGGACTGAAAACAAAAATCGATCACCTGCCCGATTTCAGGCAGATCCGGTACCACTTGGTTAAGTTTGCTTTGCATTAATCATGCGAGTTTGATTACTGGCCTACTCACACACACACAACGCAAATCAACACAACCAGCCTTTACTGCAGCCGTGTGAACCCAAAACAAACATTTAGCTGTAATTTAGTTTCAGTAAACGGATCAAACTGTAGCCGAAATAACGAGGTCATGATGCTGATCTGTTCAACATGTGACTTCCTGCTCTGTCAGGTCTGTCAGCCAGATGATGAGCACACAGCTTTTAAAATGCTGGTTTTCTGAATGGAGTTTGGATCCATCAGGGCTACGCTAACTTCTATCATAGTAAAGCACAACGACAGCTGGAATCAATTAGCAAACAGATTTTCAACAAGTCTCTACCAGCGTTAAATACATTTAGTTATATATGTAGATTAGGGCTGCAGCTAACGATGATTTTAGTATCCGAAGCTTCACCGCCTCCCCCCGACGCCCAGTTAACGCCTGACTGTGAGGTCACAACTCACGGCCCAAAAAGGAGAACGACAAACGCACGTGGTCATTTTTCAGCTGAGGACTGCAGTTTTACTTTGGCTTCAACTCAACAATCAGTCAGGATTTCAGCTAAATGCTAAAGTTGCTGTTAGCTTGTCTGTGGTCGGCTGCTTTCTGAGGCGCCGTCGTGCTGTTGCCGAGGCGACAAAAGTTGGGTTTTACGGTGGACAGACTGTAACATTACAGAGTTGTTGTTGTTGTTTTCTTTAGCTTGAAATAATCCCAGACTTTGAATCCTTTCAGCCCTGCTGTAGAGAACGAAGCAGCTGAATGATTATTAAGGACAGAGAAAAACCCGTATTGGTCGACCCACAATAACGTCAACTGGTTCTGTCGTTAACTGAGCTGCAGGTTAAACCCAGAACTCGTCGCTGCTCGTTGTTCCTGCGGCGGTTTAAGCTTCAGCTGTTCGCCCGTGTGCTTGCGTCAGAGGTCAAAGGTCACTCTGTCCCTGTTTCAGTTTCCGGAGGAGCTGCAGAGACTCACCGGCAACCTGCGGACGGTGGATCTGTCCGGGAACAAGATCGAGGTTCTTCCCGCCGCCGTCGGAAACTTCCTGCAGCTCAAGAGTCTGACGCTCAACTCCAACAGACTCAGTGAGTGTTTGATGCGTGAGGTCACCGCGTGGAGCGAGTCATTGATCTGTTCACGTCATCCATTACTTCATGGAAATAAATGTAGACCTGATGTGTGCTTCTGTCCTCAGACTGCATCCCCCCCGAGATCTCCAAGCTCAAGAAGCTGGAGACTCTGAGTCTGAATGGAAACCGGATCCAGCAGCTGCCCCCCACTCTGGGCCAGCTCAAAGCTCTGCGGACCCTCAACCTGTCCGGGAACCAGATCTCGGAGTTCCCCGCCGGACTGGGAACCCTGAGGCATTTGGACCTGCTGGACCTGTCCCGCAACCAGATCCGCATCGTCCCCGCAGAGGTGTCGGAGCTGCAGGCCATTGAGATCAACCTGAACCAGAACCAGGTACAGCAGGTCCATCGTTTCACAACTGACTTCTATAAAAATGATAAAAGAGAGGATGAATTTCTGCTTCAGACGGTTCCTCTCTTCCTCCTCCAGATCTCCGTGCTGTCGGCGGAGGTGTCTCGCTGTCCCCGTCTGAAGGTCCTGCGCCTGGAGGAGAACTGCCTGGAGCTGTCCTCCATCCCGCAGTCCGTCCTGAAGGACTCCCAGGTGTCTCTGTTCTCTCTGGAGGGAAACCTGTTCGAGGTGAAGAATCTCAGAGACCTGGAGGGATACGACAAGGTCAGGACCACTTCCTGTCATGCTGCATTCAGGGCCTGTGGGACATTATACAGTACAGCAGCTGCTTAATATCCATCAGTAATACTGGTCTCTGGTGGTCTCTGGTGGTCTCTGATGGTCTCTGATGGTCTCTGTTCTTTCCTCCTCAGTACATGGAGCGTTTCACGGCCACCAAGAAGAAGTTTGCTTGAAGACGCTCAATGACGAGTCTGAGCCTCAGTGCGTCACCTGGAGGCGGAGTCAGCCAAGACCCCACCCACCACAGCTGCTTCTTCTTCTGCTGCTAAAAACAGACCTCACACAGCCGGGACAGTCCTCCTAACAGCCCCCCCACCCCCACCCAGGCTGCTGGACTGCGACAAAGTGGGTCATTAGTCATATAACAAAGACCTGCTAACAGACACTAAGACACAGACAGACAGACAGAGAGAGAGACAAAGACACCGAGAGAGAGAGAGAGACAAAGACACCGAGAGAGAGAGAGAGACAAAGACACCGAGAGAGAGAGAGAGAGAGAGAGACAAAGACACCGAGAGAGAGAGAGAGACAAAGACACCGAGAGAGAGAGAGAGACAAAGACACCGAGAGAGAGAGAGAGAGACAAAGACACCGAGAGAGACAAAGACACCGAGAGAGACAAAGACACAGAGAGAGAGACAAAGACACAGAGAGAGACAAAGACACAGAGAGAGACAAAGACACAGAGAGAGACAAAGACACCGAGAGAGAGAGAGAGACAAAGACACAGAGAGAGATACAAAGACACCGAGAGAGAGAGAGAGAGACAAAGACACCGAGAGAGAGAGAGAGAGAGACAAAGACACCGAGAGAGAGAGAGAGAGAGACAAAGACACCGAGAGAGAGACAAAGACACCGAGAGAGAGACAAAGACACCGAGAGAGAGAGAGAGAGAGAGACAAAGACACCGAGAGAGAGAGAGAGAGAGACAAAGACACAGAGAGAGAGAGAGAAACAAAGACACAGAGAGACAGAGACACAGAGAGAGAGATAGAGAAAGACAAAGACACAGAGACAGACAAAGACACAAAGAGAGAGACACAGAGACAGATAGAGAGACAGACAAAGACACAAAGAGAGACAGACAAAGACACCGAGAGAGACAGAGACAGATAGAGAGAGAGACAAAGACACCGAGAGAGAGAGACAAAGACACCGAGAGAGAGAGACAGAGACAGACAAAGACACATAGACAGACAAAGAGACCACGAGAGACAGAGAGAAACAAAGACACAAAGAGACAGAGACCAAGAGACAGACAAAGACACATAGACAGACAAAGAGACCACGAGAGACAGAGAGAAACAAAGACACAAAGAGACAGAGACCAAGAGAAAGACACAGAGAGAGAGAGAGAGAGAGAGACAAAGACACAGAGACAGATAGAGACAGACAAAGACACAAAGAGAGACACAGACAGAGACAAAGAAAGAGAGACACAGAGACAGATAGAGACAGACAAAGACACAAAGAGAGAGACACAGACAGAGACACAGAGACAGAGAGAGAGACAAAGACACAAAGAGAGAGACACAGACAGAGACACAGAGACAGAGAGAGAGACAAAGACACAGAGAAACAAAGACAGAGACAAAGACAGAGAGACACAGAGACAGATAGAGAGAGAGACAAAGTCACAGAGACAGATAGAGAGAGACAGACAAAGACACAAAGAGAGAGACAGAGACAGACAAAGAGACAGAGAAAGAGACTGAGAGACAAAGACACAGACAGATACAAAGACAGAGAGACACAGAGACAGATAGAGAGAGACAGACAAAGACACAAAAAGAGAGACGGAGAGACAAAGACACAGAGACACAGAGAAAGAGACTGAGAGAGAGATACAGAGACAGACAAAGACACACAGACAGAGAGAGAGATACAGAGAGGCACAGAGACAAAGACAGAGAGAGACAAAGAGAGAGAGACAGAGACAGACAGACAAAGACACAGACAGACAAAGACACAGAGAGACAGACAGACAAAGAAACAAAGAGACAGAGAGATACAGAGAGACAAAGACACAGATACAGAGACAAAGAGAGACGGACGGTCACATGACAACCGAGGATATGAAGGAACAGTAAAGCTGTAAAGAGAGAAGAAACCGACTCTGGAACTCAGAGGTTGGTTCTGACTCTGCTCTTGGACGTTTGTCTCTCTAGATGTCTTCAGAAGACACTTTAACCTCCGTGAGGAAGCTAAACTTTCTCTCTGAGTGCAGGTGAAGACTCCGGCGGGTTGAACCTGTTCTAATGAAGGTTAAACTCTGGAGCTCGCTTCCACCGGAAGAACAAAAACGATTGCTGAGTTTGTTTAATCTGATCTGAGTTCAGTTTGTTCGTCTGTCACTTTAAATGATGTGAATAATGAGCAGAGTTCAGTCAGTGGACGAAGAGGAGGATTCTGGGACTGGATCTAACAGTCTGATCATTTCGCATCAAACATGTCGATCTTATGTTGTCTGTGAACGCTGACTTCCTGTCTGTGAACGCTGACTTCCTGTCTGCTGCATGTTTTAATGTTTTTGTGTTTCCTTATTTAACCTGCATGAAGTCTTTTGTGTTTTTCAGGATAACAAACTGTTCTTCAGTGGAAAGAAGTATTAGCAGCAGAATGGGTTCATTTAATTTAATGGGTGTTTATTAAATATTTATTATTATTCATTTCCGTCTGATCTCTTTAACAAAGTTTCATCTGGAACAATAAAGATTTTATAAGCTGATCACGTGGTTCACTTTTCATTTGGAAAGAAACTAAAGCTGTCAGATAAAAGCGTAATGAAACAATAATATTAATATAAATAATCATAGTTGTTGCAGCAGAGGGTGTCGAGCAGGAACACGGGGGCAGCAGGTGACCCGCAACCACAGATCCAGACTCCACAGCTCCAGAGCCAGAAACACCTGCAGGAAGTGATAGGAGGAGAGAGGAGAGGGACGAGAAAGCACAAGACTACCAGAAAGGGGAGAAGTTGTGTTAGTAACATGCAATAATGGGATGAGGTTGCATACAGAGGGAGAGAAAGTAGAGGAGAGAGGAGCTCAGTGCATCATGGGAAATCCCCCGGCAGTCTAGGCCTATAGCAGCATAACTAAGGGATGGTTCAGGACTACCTGAGCCAGCCCTAACTATAAGCTTTATCAAAGAGGAAAGTCTTAAGCCTACTCTTAAATGTGGAGATGGTGTCTGCCTCCTGAACCCAAACTGGAACCTGGTTCCACAGGAGAGGAGCTTGATAGCT
>NW_025738819.1:0-10919 GCF_021292245.1 Micropterus dolomieu
CCTTTGGGTTCTTCTTTACCTCTCTCACCAAGGCTCTTCTCCCCCGATAGCTCAGTTTGGCCGGACGGCCAGCTCTAGGAAGGGTTCTGGTCGTCCCACACGTCTTCCATTTGAGGATTATGGAGGCCACTGTGCTCTTAGGAACCTTAAGTGCAGCAGAAAGTTTTTTGTAACCTTGGCCAGATCTGTGCCTTGCCACAATTCTGTCTCTGAGCTCTTCAGGCAGTTCCTTTGACCTCATGATTCTCATTTGCTCTGACATGCACTGTGAGCTGTAAGGTCTTATATGGACAGGTGTGTGGCTTTCCTAATCAAGTCCAATCAGTATAATCAAACACAGCTGGACTCAAATGAAGGTGTAGAACCATCTCAAGGATGATCAGAAGAAATAGACAGCACCTGAGTTAAATATGAGTGTCACGGCAAAGGGTCTGAATACTTATGACCATGTGATATTTCAGTTTTTCTTTGTTAATAAATTTGCAAAAATTTCTACATTTCTGTTTTTTTCTGTCAAGATGGGGAGCAAAACAGCCCATACTACAATTTTTCAAGCTAAAAATACATGGACGCACACACAAGTAACAGTTATTAATATTAAAATGTATATAGCATAATTTGGAAAATAAGCTCCATGAAAACAAAAAGCAATACCAACAAGTGCTATAAGTAAGTAAGTAAGTTTTTCAATGAAATTACTTACTAATCAATCAAATTTTCATTGCCTTAATGTCAATGGGCAAAAGAATCTCTTAGAAATGAAGCATACGCCTGTTTTCTCTGTTGCTTGCTTCAGCAACTATTCTGCTTTCAATGTGAGTACACCGGGTTGGATTCAGCTCTGTGCGCGCTCCCGAGCTTCTTTTTGATGACAGCAACAACACCACAGCTAACGACATGCAATACACTAATACCATAAAACATTAACATAAACTTGTAGGGATAAAAACAACAATAAAGATTTATATGATGAAGCCTGTCAAACCAAACTAAATTCAGATATCGGCTAAAAACAGTCACACCAAACAGTCACAGATAGAGTCATGTTAGCTCGCAGGCTAACGCTGAGCCGTTGCTAATCTTTTCCGATGCAAAGTTGTATCGCTTTCCACATTACTTCACCAGCTAACACGACCCATATTACTATCCTGTGTACCACCGGTATCATGTCAAAGTGTTGATATTTGCTTGCAAGAATGGATGTAACTGTACAAAGCAAATGTGGAGCGATTTGTTTACTAGCCTAACTTATAGTGATACATGGAAGAGGCAGACAGCTATCATTAGCACGGATCCACAGCTGTTTGCTTCGTAACATTCAGCTTAGATTTAGTGTGGTTTTACTGATACTCAGGTACACAGCTTCTCCACCTCTCCGTCTCTGTAACTAACGTGACCCACATAACATAAAACACGAAAACGGTCGCAACTACACAGAGGAAGATCCATGCACTAACCCTAGTTACAGTGAAGTTACTTTCTGCGGCCAGTTTAGCACTTGTTACGCCGTTAGAGCTGCAGTGGGAGAAGGTGATGTTGGGATAGGGGAGGGATGTGAGTGTGGGCTTTTCAAGTTGTCAGCCAGTCATTGGTTTCCAGAAGAGTGCTGGGATGGTCTCCTGTAGATGGTGAGAACTTGCAGGCTTTTCCACACTGATGTGTCAGTGGGTCGCCATCTCAAAAGCTCTTTTCTAACTTTCCAGCTAGCTCCTCCTACCTGCTTTGATCTCCTTTGTCAGCATGTTTCTGGCCTGTCTATACAGGGTCTCTTCCCCACATCTGTAGGCCTCCTCTTTGGTCTGACGAAGCTTCATTCATGTTTATGTAGATATATGCTAGTGAATGTAGTTTGCATATCATTATTCTGCACATTGATTCATAGTCTTTCCAACCCAGAAAATTAGTTCAAAGCATAGGGTTCAAAGCGAGGAATTGTCATGTCTAGGTGACTGTTTCCTCGTCTGTTCAAAACTCTACAAACGTTAATAAATCGTCCCAATGTTCAACTTGTTAGTCTTTTTTGTGAATTGATCGTTTTTAATGTATTTGTACTTAGAGATACTGAGTCCCCTGCCTGTTCTCGTTCAGTGGTAGACGGATAAACCTACAGGTTATCTGTCTTTAGGTACTTAATAGTTCCTTGTCAGTGAGCTTTATAGTAGTGTTTTTATGGACTTGTGTGAAATGATGCAATTCTTGTGACTCATGTATGTTGGTTTAAATTTTTTTGATATTCATATTCATAATCATATTTGTGCCTTTGGTATTAAAGTATTTTGTATAATTTGTTCATGTTTTTATAAAAATGAGAAAATGCAAAAAAATAGTAATAGAACAAAACTGGGAATTTGGGATTACTGGTCATGTGACCTACACATTGCCTATTTAGTGCTCTTGCAATTTCGCTGTGTGATCCTCAAGAAGCCATAGGCGAAACACGCTGTCCACAATAAATATATTGTAGTAATTTAACTGTGAGCCTGATATATTTTATACCTTGCAAAACTGCATTTTGCCCACCTAAGAGTTAATAATGAAATAGTGTGAATCAATGTTTCTGATGTTATTTTCTAAGTTTTGTTTGGATTTTTATATATGTATTTTACATTTTGAAAGTCTAAACGGATGTTGCATAGTTCTTCTTTGACCACGGAGCCCTAAACATCGAAAAGGTGATGCCAAGGGATCTTGATCAAGTGTTTGTATGTGACGAGTGGGTAATGTGTAGGAAAAACACTTTCAGGCATTTGTTAAAACCTTTATATATATAGATATGTTGGTTCCCATTCTGAATTGTCATATTGTAACTATAGGTTGCATCTGTGATCACATGTAGCAGTATACCTTGCCATATATATCTGACCTTTAAGCTTTAACAACAAAATTACTTCTTTAACTGTGCTTAGTTTCTTATCTGTGAGTATATATGTTTCTTTGTGTGTGACTGATATAAAACAACCTTAAAAGAGACACTCTTCATCAGTTAGCAGCAGATTCTCTGCTGGCTGGTGTCTCATGCAGGAGGAATAATAATTTTATAAAAGACAAGTTTGTGTTGAGATTTTATTTCCAGATATCCACCACATCTTTGAAGTTAGTATTTTATACAGACAGTGAGTAAATTTGTTTATTTAAAAAGATTTAAAGATAACTTGCTGAACAAAAAAGAAAAGTGATTAAAGTGATTATATGTCAGATAAGAGGAAAACCAGACTATCAGAGTGTTGGAGGATGCTGTAAACCAATCCAGTCTGGAAAAACTGGTCCTGCTATCCGAGGTTAGTTTCTGTAATTAAAAGAAGGAACAAAACAATGATAAAAATAATGACAAATGAACAGAAGTGTTTTTGTGGGAAGGAATTTAAAATGAGTACAGTATATACACGACACAAACACTATATTCACATTTCAAATGCAATCAAAGCAACTAATGATGAGTTACTCTTTCCTGAGGTTGAGACTTACGAGTTGCATTCTTCGCAACAACTTAGGATATATTCAAGCAATGAGCTCCAGCAGTCCGCGCTCACACACTCTGCGCAGCACCCAAGACAGTCACATATGTAGGCGCACTTTGATTCCTTGTGTTTCACGGACTGGGTTTGCTGCACTTGACTGGGCTGGGTTTGCACCGTGCCATGGTGATTTTTATTTTGTGCTTCACTCCCACCAATTTCCATGATGCCTGGGTTTCTTTTGTTTTTTAAGATGGATCAGATCTGTGGAAGGAAAATGGCAGGAAAGTAATTTTGAATGTGTGACACAGCTGCCACAACATCATCCAGTATCCAAAATGTCATGATGCCACATGCGGCGCACTTAAACTGAATCACGGGTGAGTTTATTAAACAATAGGGCGATTTTATGAAACGTACTGCTGATGGAGAAAGTCAGCAGAGACATAACAGGGAGAGAGACACAGAAAGAGGCGGAGCCAGCCGGCGTGTTGCCGTGAGAGACCAGAGGTGCAGGCTAGCTGTGTGTGAGTGTGGGGAGAAGAGCAGAGGAGCAGATTCAGGTAAATAAATACTACTAAGGTGGAAAATTACCTACAATAACCTACTGTTAATACAAATAGCCTACAATCTACACCGCTACCGAGCCCAGCCCCCATTATTTGGTCTGTTTCAAAACCATTACAGCCCTACTACTAAGTAGTCTGCCTACTATTTTCAGTGAGAAAAAAATATATACAGCCTTTGTATAAATTAGGCTATCTAGTGTGTTATCACGATTTTTTAAAAATGTGCAAACCAATGTTTTTTTTGACAACCTCAAAACAGATAAAGCTTTAGGCACCAGGTTGGGAACCACTGACTTAGAGGACCTTGCATCTTAAAAAATATACAATAAAACACAAATAGTCATTTTAGCTAAATGTAAAATATTTTTCCTATTGTACCTACTGAACCAGTGTCAATCCTTTTTAAATAGAGCACAGAGCATTTGTATAGAAATGTTCAATGTCATTAAAGAGAATTCATCTTTCACAACTGTAAATCGTTAAGACTGTGGTTTAAACTTAAGTCCCTTTATGTACCCGCTATTGAGTGAAGTTGCATTCATTTGACAGATCAACAAATCTTTCACAGTGAGGATCATTTCTCCTGACAGGAGTTTACCCCCCTGCTTTAACTCCCAGGTACAATTGCTCCCCAAAGACATTATCAGATATTAAGCAATAACCCAGATGGTGAAAAACATCTTATTTGTTTATTAACATTCACAATGACATTTACATTGATTGTCAATTAGATGGCTGGTGGGGAGGAGGGTTTTCAAAACTCCATTTGTTTTCAATCATCAGTAATTAAATTCTATCAGCTTCCTTGGCTATAAAAGCGACTTGAAAAGAAAGTGAGAGCCATTAAAAGTTCAGAAAACTAATAAAGGTCTTACCCTTCACTTTCAGGACAAAAGCATAAAAACTCACACAAAGGATTTTTATTACTTACAAGACAAAACCGGAGTTCAACTCCTGCAGGTACAATGCAGATCTGAAGAGAAGCTTGCTGCGCTCCGAGTTATATAACCATGGATCTCCTCCTTCAGGCTGTGAGGTTTTTTTTTTCACCTAAAAATTCCAAGAAAGTCTGCCTGAGGCTGCTCGCTTCAGACTGCAGGCTCCACTCTCAAGTCAACTTGCCGTATATTGATACAATAATTCTACTAGCAACACTATCTTATTTACACACGCTATTGATTTATTCTGTCAAAATAGTAGTGTTGTAGTCAAGACCGACCAGACCGAGTCAAGACCAAGACTTTTAGAGGCTGAGAGCAGTCGAAAACAAGACCGAGGGAGGGCGAGACCGAGTCAAGACCAAGACCAGTTCCCTGCATTGCATGGTACGGAATAAAATGTGAAACGAGATCATAGGTAGTTTTCAAAGTGATCTGAAAGATCCACTTTCCCATTAAAACACCTACATACAAACACTAAGAGCTGAAATCAACGTAAGCATCACAGGGAGGGGTGACAGTCGTTAATCAGGGTTACTGGTTGCATTTGAAGCAATAAGTTTTACTTCCAGTCAAAGTTAGGATGTTAACAAATCAGACAATGCAAAAGCAATTTATTGATATTCCCAAAGTTACGGTTCTCGACTGGTCTTGAAATAAAATCCCGAGTCCTCAATGTCCGAGACCGAGACAAGACCGAGTACAAAGGCGGTCGAGTCTGAGACGAGACCAAGACCATCAAAAAGTGGTCTTAAGACCAAGACCGGTCTCGAGTTCTACAACACTACAAAATAGGACATAAACTCCATCCTGCCGAGAGACATTAGAGTTTTTAACAACTGCTTACTCACAAAATCTTTACATGTCACCCGATTTTTGTAACTTCTCACTCAAAGAACAAAACTTGTGCAAACACTAATTGCTTACCTGATCACTAACCAATCACTGCTTTAGTATACAGTAGACCTATAAATAGGTCAAAGGTCAGATTACCTGTTTTGAAAAGGATAGCAACAATGGACAGAGAGCTAGAAGAGTGGGGAGAGAGAAGAGGAAGAGGAGGAGGGCAAAGAAGAGACGTAGGGAGATCCATCTCTGAAGAGATCAGGGCCTCAATTTTCATATGCCTATAGGCATCTATAGGTTTCAACACCTCTGAGAACACAAGGTATGTAGTCTACAATAATGCATGCAAACTTTAAATGTAAATGTGTAAAGTTTATCAATTCTTAATAGAATATTTTGACATTCAGAGAAATGTGCTTGTTTGCTGAGAGTTAGACAATAAATGAATACCCTGATAACTTTCAGTCTTTATGCTAAGCTAAGCTAACCGCCTGCTGGCAGTAGCTTGCTATTTTTTAGACAGACACGATAGTGGTATTGATGTTCTCAACCAACAGTGTAAGTGTATTTCTCTAAATGTCTCTTTGAACAAATCTTTTCTTTGTTCAAAGAGACATTTAGTGTGAGTTTATCTCAGTCGTCCCTGTTCTCTGTCGTGCCGTGAATCAATGAGCACTACAAGAAACCTATAAGTCACCACTACAAGAAATACTCTAACTAATATTATGAGAAAAATATTAATACCAATATAATTTTCTACGGCAACCACAACTATATTCTGGAGATGAATTTGTGGAAAAAATAACAAAACAGCAAATTACATTTTTTTTGCTTACACACTAAAATGTTATATAACACATAGTCAGTGAAAACTTACACTCAGGGAGCAAAACTACAGCCCAGATCTGCAGATTTTGCTAAACATTAGACACAGTAATTTGCAAAACACTAAACCCACACAGGCTACATTAGACACAAAAATCTAACACAATGTCTCATCTTTGCGATGTCAAGATATTGCTGTCTAAAATGCCACACCTCACATTCAGAGAGGCTGGACGGAGAGTTCAGCCCAACCTGAGCAGATATACTGTTGCAACAGTAATTCGGACACTTCGACAAGAGAACAGGTGAAGTACAACTCATCTTTAGTGTCCACAGTATAATCAGTCAGTACAGTATATAGCCTACAATTGGCACTACATCAGTACAAGGAGGAAGGGGCTGAATATTCTCTGAAGAACGAGAGCTATCATAAACATGGTTTTGGCCAATAATGCAATACGCGTCAGAGAATTTCGAACAAACATCCTCAATGACAACAGTGTTCAATAATATTCATCAGGTCTCCCTTTCAACACTGAATCCTTAAAAAACTTCACCTACAGATGAAACAACTCTACAAAGTGCTATTTGAAGGAAATTCGGAGAGTGTAAAAGACCTGCGGCATGAATATGTGGAGGTATGTACTATAATGCACACTGCACAAATAACCCTTTTTTACCTAAATGTATAGTAGGCCGATATTGAACAACACCATGTTGTCTATCTTTCAGAGAGTTTTGCAAATGGAAGCTGCTGCATTCTAGCATAAATTTATCTTCGTAGATGAAGCTGGGTTTAACCTGACTAAAGTTAGAAGAAGGGGGAGAAACATCATTGGACATAGAGCTATCCTCAATGTGCCGGGCCAGCGTGGTGGTAACCTCATCATGTGTGCTGCCATCTCCCAGAATGGGGTCCTCCACTGCCACATTGGGTCCTTAAAACACGGCCCACATACTAACATTTAGACAGACTACACAAAATCATCAGATGAAAATAAGTGTGTATACAGTATATCAGTATGCAGTTGCCTACTGTGTGTGTGGTGTGTTTGGTCAATATATCCAATACTCTAACAATACTGTATCTCTGAAAAGTCAAATCCAGACTAATTCATTTGAAAAGTAGAACTTTTAAATGTGTTTTAGATTGAGCATAGCAGTGTTTAACTGGTCCAAACCGAATTAGATCATTTGAACCGTGTGTGCCACATGGTGACAAAATCAGGTTTTAATAAATTATTGTATTTAGCTGAATGAAGTGTTTCATTTTGCAAACTATCTGATGTGTTCTACTGCTTCTGTGAATAGTTGTGTGAATTGTATGTAGTGTTTTGACAAAATGAGCCCTGTTTTCAAAATAATGCGTAAGTATTCAGAAAAAACTGTACAGAGGCAAAGAAAGGTCTCAGAAACAGGGACAGAAAGTGAAAGCAACACTGATATACTTTGTTTATTAACCCTTTCTGGAAGAGAAAGCGAAACAGTTTTTGCAACACTGTCTAGGTAAGGTATGATAAACAGACTTGGTTAACCAGTTTTATTTTTAGTTCTGGTCTGACAGGAACTGTAAATCAAACTCAAGGTAACTTCTATCAAGCTGCTGAACTCTAATACTAAATCTTAGTATAATAAAGAAAAGTGCAATAAATACACCAGCACTTTTCCACCTAACAACTCTTACTGTCACTTTCTAAGATGTCATACAGTCTGCAGTCAAATATGTCTCTGATGTTTTAAGGAATCTTTTTTTGATCTTATGTTGATTCTAAGCTGATCTTCAGCTGATGATGTTTTGATTTTGGTCCAACGCTACCCAGCCGTAAAACTAAAAGTACCAAATATACAGTCATTCATGTGTTTAGTCCAAATAGACGACAATAAAACATAGTAAATACATAAGGAGTTGGACAAGTCACTAATGAATGAAAGCACTGATGAAAGCGCAAAAAAAAAGCGTCAGATTGATATGATGGAACACAGTGATGATTGGTGACGAGTGATGGGACATGCACATAAAATGTATGCTGTAGTGTTAAAGGATATCAGAAGAGGAAATAAACGGAAAGCCCAAAACTGAGTGTCAACTTTGAAATGTGTTACATCATTTCAATTTCCCTTAAACATTTAGGCTAATAAATCCGAAAACACCATGATCATATTCTGGCTTATTCAATAACGAATTTACAATCAGAATCAACAAATATAAATGCAGATAATAGTAGCATTGTGCCAGTAGAAATGTTCCTGTGCCTCTGAGCAGGACATACAGTAACCTGTTTGTTAAACAGGTAACAGAGAAACTACAATGTTCTGAAGATGGACTACAAAAAGCGCATCTTTTACACTGCGCCCTGTGCTGTTTCAATGCAGGTCATCTAACGGTGGACAACATGGTGGAATATTAGGTCTACTTCATAACCAAAATAGCAAAAAGGCAGATAGGGTCACCAAATAATGGACTGGGTTGTCACATTGAGAATGTTTGCTCACACTCACCCTCCTGCCCACAAATATTCATCAACATGAGTCCCAATTATTGCATGTAAACACAGCATAACTGTGGCAAGAGAGAGAGAGACAGAGAGAGAGTGTGCAGGCAACAAGAAAAAGTTCAATTTTTTTATGCCAGGGCAAGAGAGGCTGCAGATGACATTTGTATGTTTGCTTGCTTGAAATGGAAATAATCCATATAAACACTATGCTTGCCTGGACAATTAACTTATTTTCCCTGCGTAAGATTCGTTCCTTAGGTTTAATTTTGAGTTTTTTTTATTTTATTTTGTCTGATTTATTTCGAGTACAAATTGCTATTAAAATAAATATTTATAATGGTGTAATTTTTATAGGGTTATGTGGTGTGCACAGAGAGGACCCAAAAGCAGCACTCTGAGGGAAGGAGGTTTATTGAGGGATAAAGGGACTGGAGTGGATGAGCCCAGCTGACTGAACGGAGGACGAGGGTGAGTGTACCTGGGAGAGAGAGAGAGAGAGAGAGAGAGAGAGAGAGAGAGAGAGAGAGAGAGAGAGAGAGAGAGAGAGAGAGAGAGAGAGAGAGAGAGAGAGAGAGAGGTGGCGGCGACAAAGCACAGGGAAAATGTGAAAAACCGAGAAACATGAAAAGCCTGAACACAGAGGTGGCACCGGGTATGGAGCAACGACAATCAAGCGAGGATGGTGTGGAGAACCGGGGTTGAAATACAGGCAGGTATGAGGTGATTACTGGCAGGTGTGGCAGGCTGACGAGGTGGCTGATGAGATGCAGGTGCAGTAATCATCAACTATTTTGATAATCGATTCATTCATTAAGTAATTTTTAAGAAGAAATGTCCAGATTTCTCAGATTGCAGCCTCTCAAATGTAAATATTTCCTGGCTTCTTCTGTCCTTTATGACAGCAAACTGAATATATTATATAGCAACATTTGGAAAACAAGCTGCATGAAAGCCAGTGTTGGGCAGTAGTTTTTACCTGTCCTGCCCAGCAGCCTGGTATAGAGTATAATGACCTGGATACCATATTGTGCCAGACAGATTTTACTTTAACAAGAGAGTATTAAAATACTCCTTTGTCTGTTTTATTATTTATTTAATTATGTATTGATTTGTCACCGGGCCAACAGGGAAAAGCTGTGGGAAACACCAATTGCAGAAAGCAACGAAACCTGCAATAGAACAGAGAGGGGGGAGGAGGAGAAAAACAAAACAAAAAACACAAACAAAAACAAACAATAAAAATAATAATAATAGTAAAAGACAACCAGCCGAACAGCAGCAATGAACAGCTGACATAGTAAGACAACTAAGAGAAAAATGAAAACAAGAAACAGTCACACACATCTTTTATCTTATTTTACCAATAAGGTGGTGTCAATCAGAGCCTCTATTACCCCCGCGGCCTCTTACTCAGAGGTTCCTCACCAGCAACAACAGAGTTTTAACCAGTTTTATCCCATCGACTTGTCTGAGCTTTTAAAAACAATATCACAAATGAGAGTGTCCTCCAGCCCACTTGATATAATACCTACAAAATTTTTACTAAAAGTAATAGATTCTGTTGGGCCCCATTTGATCTCTGTTTTCAACAGCTCCCTATCTACTGGTTTTGTCCCTGATTATTTTAAAACGGCTTGCGTGAACCCACTTTTAAAGAAACCTGGTTTAGATCCCTCCCTCCCACATAATTTTAGACCAATTTCAAAACTGCCTTTTATTGCAAAGATTCTAGAAAGAATTGTGTCCAAACAGCTGCTCACTGTGCTGGAAAATAACAAAATATTTGAAAAG
>NW_025738820.1:0-8446 GCF_021292245.1 Micropterus dolomieu
AAAAAAAAAAAAAAAAAAAAAAAAAAAATATATATATATATAATCCGAGCAGATTCAATAGGGACCTCACACGGTCGTGCTCGGGCCCTAATAAAAAAAAAAAAAAAATAATCCGAGCAAATTCAATAGGGACCTCACACGGTCGTGCTCGGGCCCTAATAATCCGAGCAGATTCAATAGGGACCTCGCACGGTCGTGCTCGGGCCCTAATAATCCGAGCAATTTCAATAGGGACCTCGCACGGTCGTGCTCGGGCCCTAATAAGGAAAGCCTCAGTAGTGATTTTAAAAATCCAAAACAATTCTGGAAGAAAATTAAAACTATTATCAATACATCAGATAAACATCCTATTAATCAAATACGAGTTGCTAATACAATTCTACATGACTCCCTATCTATTGCTCAAACATTCAATCACCATTTCTCCTCTGTTCTACCCTACTACCCGAACACTTTGCCCAGTCACAGTTCTTTTTCTTTTGGGAAAATTCAACCAGATGAAGGTCAAAGTGCCATTAATGAATTAAAAGTGAACAGTGGTGCTGGACTTGATGGTTTAGAAAATAAGTATATCAAACTAGCGTCCCATGTACTTATGTATCCACTTACTGATTTATTCAATCTCTCTCTGTCTACATGTGTTACCAGCCATCTGGAAATGTGCACGCATCACTCCAATACATAAAGGAGGAGATGTATTAGATCTTATCAATTATAGACCCATATCTATTATATGTTCTATTGCCAAAGTGTTTGTCACCATTTCAATCTGGCTTTAGGTCTAACCACTCTACATCTACTGCCCTTCTTAAATTCACTAATGATGTGTTCTCTGCTGCAGATGATGGTGAACTTACAGGTGCAATATTTATTGACTTGACTAAAGCTTTTGACTTTGTTGATCGCTATTTACTTTTAGATAAACTTCATGCTATTGGTCTTTCTGAAAATGCAGTTCTGTGGTTTAGTTCATATCTCCACAATAGAAAACAATGTCATCCTACATGGGAATAGATCTAATTTGTTGATTCAACAAAGAGGTGCCCCCTGAAGAGTGGTGGCGGTGGGCGGATAGCTTTGCCGTTAAGAACAAGGAGGTGTGGTGGTCCACCCGCTGTCTGGACGAAGACCTCGATCTGCTGTTGACGGAAGAGCGGGATTTGGATGGCTCCACTCTTCCCATTCACGGGTCTCCGAGCTTCCCCCGTTCCGACCTCCGATGACGCCGGCCTCGACAGTACTAGGTTACCGCAGCGAGGTAAGCTAACAGGGAGCTAACGTTGAGCTAACGGATAGCTAACGTGACGCTCACATGTGGTCTGCCTGGATCAGCCGACTAAGGAGACCCCGTGTGCCCACGTTGCTCCACATTAGCTGCGGCTAATGACATTTAGCAACCGGTTTCATTGCTGCTGGCCGACCCTTGTTGGTCAGAGCGGACCACTGGTAAGCTATGGGTCGAAAAAGAGCTGTGTGAAATCTTGTTGCTCTTTTTGTGGAAGTTGTTGAACAAATGCCTGTGCCTGCCTCAGTCGAACCAGCCACTCCAAGCACACATTTCCACACTGTGTGAGCCAGCTGCCGTTAGCCAAGTGGCTAATCTGCAGCTTGAAGCTCAAAGCAACAAGCAATACACTCTGTTCACGATCAGAGGTCCCTTCACACACCCCTCCCCACAGAACTGTATGAGCCTGCGACAGCGGACCTTCGCTTCATGTGGACAGAACACATACACACCCGGTACAGATATTTTTCTGATGAAGAAATCTGCCGGGCTGTGTGTGATGCTGTTGACATTATGCACGTTCCCCTGGCAGTGCCAGCTGCGAGCTCGTGCATAATTATGGCAGCAATGGCACGGTCCTTGTGTGTGTCCAGGGGTTCCCCCTTGGTTCATAGAAACCAGGCTGTGTCAAATGAGTCCTTGAAGCGGTCATTACGCTTCAAGCGGACAGGATAGCACTACACACAACCCTGCGTGTAGTGTTATCCTATCGCTGCTCCACACATTACGCACAAGGTCTCTCACGATGTGGCCTGTGCCCCCCCCCCCCCCAGGCGACGGAGCGCGGAGGGCCCTGGTGGAGCGAGTACTGGCTCGCACAGATTGACTAGCACATGCCTTCCACGCAGGGAGGCGCTCCCTCCTGCATGGCGCCCGTGACCCTCCCTTTCCCGCCAGGTGCTAAGCTCTCTCTTCCATCTACCTGAAGGACGCGTACTTTCCGTATGTGTCCGTCATTCCCGGACACAGGAAGTTCGGGGGTTTTCATTCCAGTGCTCCCATTACCAATACAACCGTCTGCCCTTCGGTTACTCCCTGGCCCCGCACACTTTTTCCAAGTGTGTCGAGACGGCCCTGGAGCCTCTGCGGCGGTCTGGCATCAGGGTCCTATTTTACCTGGACGACCTGCTGCTGCTGGCACCGCCCCGGCGTGTCGACCCGGTGAGACAGAGACGGCGCTGCGTCTCTGTTCCCCTGTCTGTGGCCCCAGATCTGGCCTACTGGCGGGACCCCCTCTCTCTCTCTCGGTCAGGGTCCCCCTGGGCGGGGTCAAGTCCCACATCTCGGTCTTCACAGATGCCTGGTGGGCGGACCAGGACTCTCCACCTAAACGTGCTGGAGCTTCTCACGGTGTGGAGGGTGATCCTACACTTCTCCCCTCTGCTAAGAGAACCAGCACTGGTCCGCAGGGCGGGGTGTGCTAGGCGCAGCTACTGGCCTGGCCAGGCGGCTGCTCCTGCTCTCCATCAGAGCAGAATACATCCCTGGCTTGGCGAACAGAGGGGCGGACATCATGTCGAGGAGAGGCCCTTGCCCAGACGAGTGGTGTCTCCATCCCGATCTGGCTCCGGTTCGGCAGGGCAGAGGTAGATCTGTTTGCCAAGAGGCGACGCCTGGAGGTCTTAGATCTCTCCTGTGAGGTGGTTCGCACCATCCAAGAGTCATGAGGCACCTCCACTCAGTCCTCTTACTCCTCTAACTGGTCGGCTTTCCAGCGCTGGGTCTGGACAGGTGACGGTCGCCTGTCCGCTGCCGGCGGTGCTTTCGTTCCTCCAGCCGCTCATGGACAGGGGGCTGGCGTTCAGTAAGGTTAAAACCTACACTGCCGCCATTTCGTCCTGTCAGGAGGACTTAGGGGACAGGACTGTGTTCTCCCACCCCCTGGTGAAGCGCTTCCTTAGAGAGGTGCGAAGGCGCAGGCCGGTGACGCGGCCTGTTGCCCCACAGTGGGATTTGGCGCTGGTTTTACGCGCATTAACCCAAGCCCCGTTTGAGCCTTTGGAGACAGCGGACCCGAGATTCCTTTCGGCTAAGGTCGCCTTGCTCCTGGCTGGTCAGCGATCTCTGTGGCTCTGTCGTGCCTCAGGATTCAGGGCGACGGCAGCTCTGCTATCCTGCGCCCTAACCCGACGTTCATGCCTAAAAGCATTACGAGCTCCTTTCGGTCGCAGGTCATCACCCTCTCGGGCTTTTTTCCTCCCCCCCATGGGTCAGTCAGCGGGTGACTGGGTGGCTCATTGTGGCTCATTATGGCTCTGGGCAGGTGAGTTGTGCTTGGTGGTACCGTATGGGCCAGTGAGGCGTTGACTCATCCTGCCTCGCCTCTAACCCAATAGCGATAGCCTTAGAGGGCGAAGCCTATACGAAATAGAATGGGGGTTACGTAATGTAACCCGGATTCTATGAGTATAGGCGCAGCCCTCTAAGTTGTAGGCCTCACTGGACTTCGGTTCTCAGTGCTGAAGAAAAGGCATTTGGGAGCCGATGAAAGGCATTTGGGAGCCGATGGCTGGGCCTCACCGTTGTATATATACAAGGTGTGGACGTAGGAGAGGCCCACGCTGTGGGTGGGCGTGGACTAAAACTCGCGATAGCCTTAGAGGGCTGCGCCTATACTCATAGAATCCGGGTTACAGTTCATAACCCCCGTTATGTAGCCTATAATTTTAACTTAAAGGGATACTATGCAATTCTGCAGAGAGTTTGTTGATAAACAAACTCATGAACGCACATTGCCATGGTAACCTGTCCTACTCTGCTGAAATATAGCAGAATCCACAGAGTCTGCTGTCCGAGAGCAAGTTAGCCTCAATAAGAGGGCATGTTTTAGCAGCACTGTAGAAGGTGTGACAACAAGCCTGACAATATTTAAATATGTGTTGAAGCAAAATACTTTTCTAAGCCTAAATCTAAGATACGGAGTCTAGTTTATTTATAGGATTATCAAGAGGAACTTCAATAGTTACAATTAGTGAACAAACATCATCAAACAAACAACATGTGTAAGCTCACAAACGCAGCATCCAAAACAGAACAGAGTAAAAAACTAGGGAGTTATTTTAAATAGTTTGTACAAAAATACAGTGACAGAGTTGGGAAGCACAGGAGTGACGTAATGTTTATCTTAGTGAAAGCTAACTTTGGGGCTAACCTCCTTCAGTCTTTGGTAGCAAACACACAGGACCTCCTCTTTAGTCCTGAGAAGCTGCAGTCTTTATTCACCAGCCACTGTAACATCTACTGTACATTTACTGCTGAACAAGCCTTATTGCTGACCCGTTTCTCTCTATTCACTGGGGCTCTGTTCACACTGGTTACTGACCGCTGCGGCTAACCTAACAAAGCTAACCAGTTGGGATCATCACAAACATGACAACAGACAGACAAGACAGTAATACTGAAGCTGTCGTTTATGTGGAACAGCAAAGCTAACTTTACTCACCTGTCCAGCAGAAACAGAGCAACCTCAGCATCTGTTTTCATTCCTTTCTAATCTCGTAGATTTATCCAGCATTGAAACCCCTCACAGATCCCCACACAGGTCTTCCCCTCGCCTGGTCATATAACTTGTCTCACAATTCCTCAGACCTTTCCCTCTGTGGCTGTTTCTCAGTCATCTTCACAGCTGAAGTCCCGTAAGAAGTCCAGCATGTTCGAACATACTGCTGTTTGTTTACATTCTCTCTCCCACTACTTCAAGCGCGCCACCGCCACCTGTTGCTCGCTCCGAGCAGCTTTCTTTGTGCTCAGTTTACAGACCCAGTGGCTGTGTAGGAAAACCGGATTTTTTTTCAGAGCACACGAAAAACAGAGAGCTACCTACCCATGAGGAAATATTCGCCAAATTTAACAAAAAGTGTATTGGATAAGAATCGCAAAGTACCCCTTTAAGTTAGCCTAAATAAGCAAGCTACATACATGTAGCGCATAGAAGTCGTTGCCATGGTAACCCTCAACAGAGCGCCTGCCATTTACTCGCGGAGCGCTGTCTTCTTCTACTCTCCTACTCGCCGCAGCCAAGAAGTCTGCTGAAGCCTCCCTCCGCTGTTTGTTTGGGTGGGTGATTTGCAGGCTGACCTCACCCCTCCTGTGACCCATGGTTTGACTGTATGTGTATTCAGAGTCAGTGAGCAATGGACTTTCAAAATAATATTTTTTTTAAAACTGCGCCGTTAATTAATTAATGCATTAACGCGATAATGCATTAACGTGCCCAGCCCTAATTTAGATATAAGAGTATAAATATAAAATATTAAGAAAAAATAAATGGGTTTGGATATGTACACAATATTTTTTATGGTGAACAGTAATAGTGAATAAATAGTAGCAGAATTGCAGCAGAGAATATTGCACATTAAGTATTAAGCAGACATTGCACAAAACAGATAATAAGGTCCATTTTAATAACTAACTAAGGGCCCGTTTGTCAGACATTTAGAGGGAGGAGTTCTAGAGCTTGATGACCACAGGCAGGATTGTTTGACCAGCACGTCATGGAGTGGGTGGAGACATTGTCCAAGATTTCATGTAGCTTGGATAGCATCCTCCTCTCTGACACCACGAGTCAGCTCCACCCCCTCAAAGTCACTGGCCTTACAGATCAGTTTGCTGAGTCTGTAAACATCCTCAGCATCGTCTGGCAGATGTTGAAGGACCTCAGCCTCCTCAGAAAATAGAGATGGTTCTGGCCCTTCCTGTAGAGTGCTTGAGGGTTCTTGGCACAGTCTTCTTCTTAACCCCACTGTAAGAGGTGAACAAATGTCGTCTTACTCATTCTTTAAGAAGTGGCGACTTCATATACATCCCAGCATAGCTCTGCCTAACTTCAGCCGGAAAAGAAGTCTTATCAGCCAAAATAACTGAAAGTACCTGTAGAAGGTGTCCTATAAAACATATGTGCATGCGTCGCTTGTCTTACCTGATTCAAATGAATGGGTCATTATCATTATCTTAATGATGAGCTGATCATTTGAATCAGGTATGTTGGAGCAGGGAAACATCTAAAAAATGAATGAATCCAATTCAGAAAATACGCTGGCTCCTAAGGCTCAGGAGAGGAATTTTTTTTGAGGACTGCTTTTGCGTTACCTCACAATACTTTGCTTCCTCTCGCAATATGATTTGCGTTCCCTCACAATACTTTTGCGTTTCCTCGCAATACTTATCTTCTTCTTTCCGTCTGAGTCATAGCTGTGTCCACTCGGCTGCTCCCAGCGCAACGCCCTAGTATGGATCAGCTTTTTAAATTTTACTTTGAACCGGGCATTTTCTCTCCTGATATTGTTACTACTATGCATACATATGCATGTTTATGAACTTAAACAAACGGACCAGGCATCACGGGGGCTGCTGTGTCAGCCATGCTGGCCTAGCTCGGACTTCTAAGGCTAGTAAATGTATGGTCTGGACGAAATGGGACTCTTGCTGCCACGCAACGGGAAATCAAAGACTGTTAAGCCCACATCTTTACACAGATCTGACCCATCAATGTCCTGCAGCATGCAGCGGCCGCACCGTATTCTGTCAGAGCACAAGGCTCCGGCGAGATGAGAGGTAATGCAAAAGTATTGCGAGTGAATGCAAAAGTAGTCCTCAAAAAACATTCCTCTCCTGACCCTCAGGAGCCAGCATAAGAAACGTTCTGAAGGCTGAGTGAAAAAGGGAGACAACATAAACGTATAACACATATGTTTTATAGGGGGAGGATGCTGCCTGAGCACAACTCCCTGGTTAAGCGGTGAGCACAACAAACCAATAGTGAAGTCCATATAACATCCACCATATAACATACACATTGCTGGGGCTCATCAGACATAAAAACCTTTACATTGTCAGATGTGACTTTCCAGCAGTTACATTTTTATCTACCATCTTTATAAGTAGACAATTATGAAGACCAATACATATGCTATTTCTGAATGTTGCAATTAAAAAATGTTTAAAGAATCCCTGAGAAACCTCACCAACACAGCATCATTTAATCCAATGTTGTTTATGGAGTAATCCATTTTAATTAACAGTGATGAGAACCCTCCTAGACAGAGCACAGTATCTCGTCAGTAAGGAGGAGGGGGATACAGAAAGGAAGGTGCAGCAGCTGTCACTCAGGGCGAACTGATACAATAATAATGATGCATAACAAGAATACTGACTTGACTTAAGGCCAGGATGGACAATGCTAACTCAGCAGGCACAATCAGAAGCATCCAACAACAAGTCCGAGGTTCCCACAAGGTAGACTGTCAAAACATCTAGCCAGTGTCTTCCAGCCACAAAACACTTAACTACTTCTTCTTAAGATCTCAGATGAGATATCCTCAAGCAAGGACCCTCCCCTGAGAGGAAGACCGGAGTGTGAAGTGACATGTGACGCCACTGGGAAAAATCTACATCGCGGACATAACAAGGACCCAGAAGAAGAGGCTCAAAGTATATCTGGAAACAGTGTGTGATATCAAGACCAAAACCAATTATAGCATCGACTGCAAAGGGGTCAAAGTAATTCAATTTAACAACCTGTAGTCAGCGAATGGCCGAAGAAAGATCAAGGAGGACATTCACACCCAAAGCCAGAGATCACCTTTGAACAGAGAGGGCTTACCCACCACCAACACCTCACCCCAATTAAACAATCACTTGTTATCATATGAACACACTTGTCGTATCTTTAAGGCAAAATAGCCTGTCGTTGCACTAAATGTGATAATAGTGTAACAACAGGTTATTTTGCCTTAAAGATACTTATGAGCTCCTGTTATGCTGTGTGTTTTCTGTGCTACGCACGTTGTTGGGCCATGACTGCTTTGTTCCTATTACTTTGTGAAAACGTATCAGTATTTTTATCAAGCCAGGGAACACAGTTGCTGAATGCAAGTTCACTACAGTCCCTCTCATTGATAAAGTTGTAGCTGAGTGTCTGCAACAGTAATTAGGATTTTTAGGGCCCGAGCACGACCGTGCGAGGTCCCTATTGAATCTGCTCGGATTATTAGGGCCCGAGCACGACCGTGCGAGGTCCCTCTTGAATCTGCTCGGATTATATATATATTTAGGGCCCGAGCACGACCGTGTGAGGTCCCTATTGAATTTGCTCGGATTATATTTTTTTTTTAGGGCCCGAGCACGACCGTGCGAGGTCCCTATTGAATCTGCTCGGATTAT
>NW_025738821.1:0-4679 GCF_021292245.1 Micropterus dolomieu
ACACACACACACACACAATTAGATAAAGTTTCTTTCCCCAGAATAAATGTTTTGCCAAATAAACACTTAATTTGTATATTTGTTTTAATTTATTTAGGGGCATGTTGATCCTTTTAATGGACAGTTTAATGAATACTTGCATTGTTTGCAATTAAACACTCCATATTTATAACTTTGTTTTAGCTTCTTTATTGCGAGACACATGGCACAAGGCCTTCCTTATAGAAGAACATGGTGCCGTTTTGCAGTGGACTTCTGCTTGCTCGATGTCCAATCTTCATGTAAAAAAAATGTAATTGATTTTCTTTGAATTGTGCTTTTATAAAGCCATTTTAGTCAATGGAGAATAGATAAAGATAAGCTATTCGCTCATAGAGCATTCCATAGTTCTATAAAATACAAATAATCATAACACATCTGCATGTTGCATCTTATAAAAAGAATATAGGACACTGGGTTGAAATCCCCCTTTGTATGGACAGATAATATTCCTGCTGGATGCTCAGTCACAGCTAGGACCTCTTTTCATACCATCAACACATAGCTAAAAAAGTTCATTGCCCTTAGTTTCAGAGTTTGAGTTGAGTTCATGGAGTCCTAATTTACATTTGTGTTTTGTTGGCAAGAAAATGTAAGTAACATTATTCACATGAAGTTCTAGGTTTACACAATTTTCACATGTAATCCCATGGGTTTCACGTAGGATTTCACAAGGGCTTCACATGTATCCCATAGGTTTCACCTGGGTTTCTGTTGTTTTCACATGAGAGTTTACATGGATTTCACATGTAATCCCATGGTTTCACATGGGTATTTCTATGGTTTTAACAGAATTTACACAATTTTCACATGTAATCCCATGGGTTTCACGTAGGATTTCACAAGGGCTTCACATGTATCCCATAGGTTTCACCTGGGTTTCTGTTGTTTTCACATGAGAGTTTACATGGATTTCACATGTAATCCCATGGGTTTCACATGGGTATTTCTATGGTTTTAACATCAGAATTTACACAAATTTCACATGTAATCCCATGGGTTTCACATGTAATCCCATGGTTTCACATGGGTCTTTCTATGGTTTTAACAGAATTTACACAAGTTTCACATGTAATCCCATGGGTTTCACATGTAATCCCATGGGTTTCACATGTAATCCCATGGGATTACATGGGTATTTCTATGGTTTTAACATCAGAATTTACACAAATTTCACATGTAATCCCATGGGTTTCACATGTAATCCCATGGGTTTCACATGTAGCCATATGGGATTCACATGGGAATATACATGGGGTTCACACATTACACCATGTCAATGTTCCAAAACCACATGTTTCCCATGTGTAAATTACCTTACACATGTGCAAAGCACATGTGTTCCACATATTTCACATGTGGAATTTAACATGTGAAACATGTTAAATTCCACATGTGCAAAATCACATGTGCATGTTGTCACATGTGATTTTACACATGTGAAATTAATGTGGTTTTTCTGTAAGGGCACTGTTTGTGTAAAGAAGTCCAACTGCATAGAAGTCTATTAGAAAATGACCTTTCCTCTCAGTTGATTTGTTACCTCAGTAACTAATGAGTTCATGGTCTCAATCACTAGTTTCAATTCTTCTTCAAAACATCATGTTTATTTTTAAACTGTGGTCCGACTTAGAGTAATAAAAAAGCCCATAAAGCAGGGTATGCTTTAGGGCACGGCTACCTTGTAATTGACAAGTCGTTATCACGGCATTGATTGCGTTGATTGATGCGTTCAAACTGGCACACTGTCATAAACACACACAAAATTGACATGCTTGTACACGAGTATCTTCCTCTCTGCATGAATTCACACACATACTGTCAAGCTCTTAACAGTAAGTAGTGTAGCTGTATGTCTCTCTGTCAGGACTGAGAAGTGAAACCACAACACTGAATATGTAGCGCTGCAGGACACAGATAAAGCACCTGAACATTCATCCAGCAGCCACTCGGGTGTTTCAGCTCACTTGGCAGGGCAGCAGGAGTTCCTGTGGGGTCTCAGATATGAATCATGCTTCAATAAATTATTCAAACGGTTCAAGTTTGACTCTTGAACTCTGCATGCTGTTTGAGAAGATCTGAAGAATTTTTCCACCAAGCCTCAAGACCTGCTTGTCGTCCTTACAAACTGCACTATTTACTTTAACGTAATTTTTGATGAGGATAGCCTCAAATATGCACATGCATAAACATTAAACATACAACGTGTAACTGAAGCATTTGATACACAACCCATGGACATATACAAACATAACAAAGCAATCTAACTAATCAAATTGCATTAAAAAGAACTTATCTGCCCTCATTTGCATCCACACACATCTGTCTCTCTGATGTTGCACTTTTAAGAGATATCCATCTCTCTGTTCTTCCCCTCCCTCCATCCTGACAGAACAGCCAGTGTGTGAAGTGCTATGTCAGGCCCTCCTGCTGCTCGTCGATCATGATTTTCCTGGTAGAGCTCTCAATAACTCAGCAGGCCCTCATGCACCATGAGAGCACAATTAGGTCGACTGACGACTGCATTTTTCTCCTCAGGAATAAAGTGGCACGACCCGTTGGTATTAATCTCAATGGAGATTTTGACTGATGTAATGAACGGATGGTTTCCCACCGAGCCCGGTGCTGCTGTACAGTCGCCTGTCTTCCTTTAACCTAAAGTGGAGAAGTGAATCTGAGATCTTGCTTTTTTTAAAGGAATTCAAATTTTCAATACTGGACCAGATACGCTGGCGTACACCAAACTAAAAGGTCACATTTTTTTAAACTGCCCAAGACATGACCATGGAATATGAAAAATGTGACTGTGTTTAAAAAAAAAAAAAAAAAAAAAGTGCTGCTTTGGAAAAGGGAGCTTTGTGTAATCTATGATATTCATCTCAAACTAACTGTAAATTTAACCCTTTGAACACCAAGCTGTTGATTTTCCACTCACTTTATTTACAGGCTGACAGCACAGTCACTTAATGTCTTAGATATACCCAGTGCAGTCTCCATGAAATTTTGTTCATATCTGACAAATGTCCAAACTTATGACTTATATCCAGTGTTGAGCAAGTTACTTCCAAATTGTAATACGTTATAAACTACTAGTTACTGCCATTTGAGAGTAATTAGTTAGTTATATTACTATCTCTAAAATTGTATTGCTTTACAGTACTTTTGCATTACTTTGAGTTACTTTCACTGCAATTTAATGGGTGCGTTATTCTGATGAAGATGATGATTAAGATGTGGTGCATAGGTGGGTTTAAGTGATGTGCGTTATATTCGCGGATTGGTGGGTCTTTGCCATAAAAATTAACCTTCTGATTAATTCATGAAAGTAAATCGTTAAAGAAAACATATAGCCTATAGAAACCTATTTAGACACAATCCATAAGAGGAGCTCCCGTCTTGTTAAGAGGAGCCGAGCTCCCCCGTAGTTTGCACCCTGCCTACTATCTCAACCATCGGATTCCAGCAACAATACTACTTAATTTCAGGTTAAAGTGAGTTGTACTGCACATTACTGAGATTGTAACGAGTATAATATTACAGATTTTATTTTAGTAATGCGTTATATTACTACTTTACAGCAAAAAGCAATACTTTACTGTAATTGTGTTACTTTTGTAATGCTTTACTCCCAACACTGCTTCTATCCAAAGATTATGTTGAGTGCAAACCCACGAAAGTGTGTTGTTTATGTAGAAAGTACACGTGAGGAGGTTCTGCATGTAAGGGTTCCTCACAGAACCAATAGTCTTTCTTAACCAGAACATTGCTGCCATGCAGAGATATAGTATTTTTATTTTATTGTGTTATTCAGAAGTAGCATGTGAAGTGTGCTACACACTAGTACAATTACTACAAAATAAAGTCTTAAATACCTGACTTTTTGTATTTATGTCCAAAGGCTTCCATTACACAATAAATGTATGTGAAAGATATTCAGTGTTACCATGAATGAGTGAGCTACACCTCAAGTCCTGCGCCCCGTTTCAGAAAGCGGGATTAGTGAAAATTCTGAGTATGTTGGAAACTCTGGGGTTTTCTGTTTCAGAGAGCGAGATCAGATAATCCCCCAGGTCAGTAACTCTGACTGATGCTGTGAACCTCACCTCCTCGGGAGGAAAAAAAAGTTCATGAAACTTAAGTTTGTAATGCAGGCAGTTTCATCTAGAACATGACCACATTGTTCTGTCCAACCCATTGTTGTCTGGTCCCTCCAGAGAACATTTTGTTTTTGACAAACCATGCGGCTCTAGCTTTTATACTTGCTGTACCTTAAAGAGGATATTCTGAGAATTTCAATGATAGGAAGTCAGTGGGCAGATGGGACCTTACAGGAACTTAAAGTCTAAGTTTGGTATTTTTCAACCTGAACCTTATGGTCCCATGTTTTTGTGTCTGACTAATTGGGACAACATTTTTTGACATTGGTTTAGTATTGAGCGAGCGGGCTGCAGTCAGCAGCATTGAAAGAAGGCTACATCGTTAATCCTTGCGGGCAATCCCAAACCCAGTCAGAGTAGGTCCACTAAAGTGCTTGTTTTTGCCACTGACAGGCTCAGATTAATCCCATGGTTTCACATGGGTCTTTCTATGGTTTTAACAGAATTTACACAAGTTTCACATGTAATCCCATGGGTTTCACA
>NW_025738821.1:4699-10784 GCF_021292245.1 Micropterus dolomieu
CAATTTTCACATGTAATCCCATGGGTTTCACGTAGGATTTCACAAGGGCTTCACATGTATCCCATAGGTTTCACCTGGGTTTCTGTTGTTTTCACATGAGAGTTTACATGGATTTCACATGTAATCCCATGGGTTTCACATGGGTATTTCTATGGTTTTAACATCAGAATTTACATGGATTTCACATGTAATCCCATGGGTTTCACATGGGTATTTCTATGGTTTTAACATCAGAATTTACACAAATTTCACATGTAATCCCATGGGTTTCACATGTAATCCCATGGTTTCACATGGGTCTTTCTATGGTTTTAACAGAATTTACACAAGTTTCATATGTAATCCCATGGGTTTCACATGTAATCCCATGGGTTTCACATGTAATCCCATGGGTTTCACATGTAATCCCATGGGATTACATGGGTATTTCTATGGTTTTAACATCAGAATTTACACAAATTTCACATGTAATCCCATGGGTTTCACATGTAGCCATATGGGATTCACATGGGAATATACATGGGGTTCACACATTACACCATGTCAATGTTCCAAAACCACATGTTTCCCATGTGTAAATTACCTTACACATGTGCAAAGCACATGTGTTCCACATATTTCACATGTGGAATTTAACATGTGAAACATGTTAAATTCCACATGTGCAAAATCACATGTGCATGTTGTCACATGTGATCACATGTGATTTTACACATGTGAAATTAATGTGGTTTTTCTGTAAGGGTGGCTCTGGCTAAATCTACTGTAAAGGCTCTAACCACAGCCTGGAGGAGGAACTAGTATAAATAGCTATTAGTATAATATAAGATTATAACAACATTTACAGTAGGTTTTAGTCTTCACTCACCCACTATGCTTGTAAATCATTTAAGGGCATATGGAAGTGAAAGAGTTGCACTGCAGAACCTTGCTTCACTGTACTGTTGTACAGTATACTGTATATGATATAAATGTGCATTAAAAGACATACGTTGACATCATCCTTATCCTCAAAAGCAGCGCCACAAGGTGTGGTTTTCATAAATCATGATGTAAATATCCAAAAGTGATATTGTGAAACAGGGCCCTTTTATTGTGCTGGATGAAGGAGTGGTGTGCTGCTTTGTCCTGACAGTCCAGCATTTATTTGAACAGAGATTAATGGTAGGTGACTGGGGCCAGCCTTGATACTATAATCAGTCCTCAAACCCTGCAAAGACTCACATCCTCCAGGTATTGGGGAAAATCTGTGAGGTCCTGAGATGAGTACCAGGGAGAAAAACTAAATGACTCAACTTCCCTTTTATTTTACTATATATAGGTACGAACAGAGCAAGCACTGCCTTTCCCTGGTGGTTCATCAAAAGAATTAAACCCAAGAAAGGCAGTAAAAGATGCTTTTTAGAAGATGCTTTTTACTCACAATGGTCACCAGGTTTCACATATAAGTAGGCCTACAAAACTTATGAGGAGGCTGCATGAACAGGCTGCATTAATAATATTTAATCTAATTGAGTAACATAATACTTTATATTTCACTGGCAAATTAAATGTCTCAAAATTGCAAAAATAGAAAAGTATACAACTCCACAGCTTTGTTTTGAAAGACTTTTGTTTTGACACAGAAGGGCCAGCACCACTTTTCTTCCCATGTTAGATGCGCATAGACTTATGTTCATTGGTATTACTGCTACTGATAAGCCTCAGCTTTCCTTTCCATTATTGTTAATAATAGTTGCAACGAACATTCTTACATGTGCATTGTAAATTGCTAGCTGATAAAACCTGTGCTCCAGGGACCAGATACATATAACATCTAAGGCTTCATGTAATTCCTAACTGGCTGAGTTAGATGGTTATTAACACTAAACATTAGAAAATCAGTCTATTCTCCCCACCTGCATAGGTGTCAATACACTGGGGATGCTGGGGACATGTCTCCACGACTTGCATGCATAGAAAAAAACAGATCTGCGTTTTCCAAAATAATACTAATTTACTGATTACTGTATTTTATTCATTTATAATTTTATATTCTAAATTGTCACCTGCCACCTTAATTTTGTGTTCCCCTTTATATAAATAAAGGCTTTTCCACCATAAATTGGTGCAGAGAAATGTCTCCAGAATGCAGGAAATTAAATGTTTAATGTTCGAAATAGTAATATATTTTCATCAATGAATATTTCTTATAAATAGTATTAAAATATCTTCTAGTCTTATTCTTGACCCCAATATTCTGGAGTGTTTTGTCGCAACTCTAATCTGAGCCCTGTCTCTGTCTCCACCACTTTTCAACACAAAGTGTTGCCCACCTTTCATTGGCTGTTAAAGTTTTGCAGTGTTGATAGCACACAGCCTAAGCAGTCCTTCTGAATGCTCTCTATTAAATGTACATGCATACTGTTTGTATTAGTGAGAGTAGTGGTGCTTATGGGACGTCGCTCTGGGATGAGTGAGTATGAGGCTGGGAGGGAAATATCACAGTATACTCACTACAAAAAACTAGACTACACCACTGGTGAAATCCAACACATGAGGGCCCACACAAAGAGAACATTTCAATTTAACATGTTAATATGGACAAGAAACTGGAGCTTTAAATTAAGTAGGTTAGGCATTTACTGCATCTTATCTTATCTGTTGCTAAAAATGAGGATCCCCGCTTTTTATGCCACTCAGTGTCACCAAAGACTGAGACGTCCAAAATGATAATGATGTCCTTGGGACCCGTCGTTAACCTTACGCTGCTGCCTGAAAAAAACTTAAATATTTTGAAAAGTATGAATGTTATTCAAAATTCTAAATAGATCCATGCATGCCTAAGCTGAATATTTTAATCTTTGAATAAGGTTCTACTATGAAAAATGTGGAAGGACTAAGGTCGCAAAAAACGGGTGACAAAAAAGACTTTTTTGCATAGAAGAACATTATTCCATCATTCACACGAGTCAGGGGCTACTGTATCTAATGGACCCACTAATGGACAGTGGGTCTTATTGCATGAAGATGGGGCTTACCACTTATTGAAATAGCTTAAATCCGGATCAATTTAAAACTTTTCTGATATTTATGTATGCACATTCTGCAAGTTGAAGATTCAGTCTTTAGTTGAACTACTCTCACTTAATTCAAATAATCTACTTCCTCCTCATACAGCAGCCACTATATCTCAAACCTGATTATTTCAGGTGTATTCAAAAGCCTGTGTACTGTGTGTGTAAATGTGGTCGGTTGTTCTGTAGCAGCTTCATCAAGCCGCTCTGCATAACTTATAAAAACAGTTCTGTCGTGTATATTTCCTTCATAACTCCATGATGAATCCTATGGATGAAACGAAAGCCATGCCATTATTTGAAATGTGTGCAGGCTTCTTACCAACAGGATATAAAGCAGTTGGAATTACCTTCACCTGGTCCAGAAACAAGATTGAAATGCTGCTTACATTTTCAATTTCAATAATAATAAGCCAATAATACAATGTTTATAATAATAAAATAATGTTTATAATAATATAAAGAGGAGATCAGGCTCGCAAAGTCTGTTCCTGGTTTACAAAAAAGCTTTTACAATGTGATGCCTACTTTATTCCGGTCTTTATTTGTATCTTTAATTATTTGTGGTTTATATATAAATTGTTGTAAACCACTGTGTGATTCCAAAATTGATCTTTTCCCTTATTTGACTTGTTTTACTTTAATTGTTGAAAAGCAACAAGTTTAATCTGTAATGTTTATCTTGTTTTAATGTAAAATCTTAATCTACAATCTTACTAGTTAGTACGGGTGTTGAATAAATGTCAAAAGGTACAACATTTCCCTCTAATATGAAGTACAATTTGAGTCGAAGCATAGGATAGCATGAAAAGGAAACTATCAAGTTAAGTACCCCAATATTGTACTTAAGAACAGTACTTGAGTAAATGTACTTACCCTAGACGCGTGACATTTTTGATATTCTGTATAACAGGTGACAGGTGAGATGTTGGGCGTGTCATTGTACAGGTGGGCTTGTGTTGGAGGTAGGGAGGGAGGGAGGGGAGAAGAAGGGTATTTATGTAGGTGCAGATCTGATGATATGTACTTACAGCGATGGCTTTGTACAAAGTGATATGTGTGGCGACTCTGCTGACTCTCCTTACTGTAAAAGACTCATTGCACTGCACAGCACATGTTTCTGATGGACAGGGTAAATATTTTGCGGAATTCTGAATTAAGGACAGTCAGGAAATACAACCCAGTTTCTAGAAAAGTAGGAAACACTGTGTAAAATGTAAATATAAACAAAATGTGATTATGTGCAAAACAATGAAAACCCATATTTAATTGAAAATGGCACAAAGACAACGTATCAAATGTTGAAACTGAAAATGTTATTGTTGGTTGATAATTAAATGCCCGTATCGAATTTCATGCCAGAAACACGTTTCAAATAAGTTGGCACGGTTGGTGCATTATGAAACAAAGGAGACCTCAAACTGTTGAGCAGCTGAAAATCTACATCCAGCAAATCCACTTATAAGATTACAGCAGTTGGTCTTAGTTCCCAGACTCTCTCACAGTGTTGTTAAAAGAACAGGTTATGCAACAGAGTGGTAAAATAATCCTGTCCCAACTTCTTTGAAAGTTGTTGCCGACATCAAATTGAAAATGGGCATTTCATTTCCAAAAACAACATTGCATAAGTTTTTCATTGTGCTATTTGCAATTAATTATTGGGGTTTCAATGTTTCGCACAACATCACATATTTTTGTATATAAATTTTACACAGCGTGCAAACGTTTTCAGTTGTAGTTTTGTGTGTTTTTGTTTCTCTTTCTCCTTTTCAATCTGGGCTCTTTGAAGGGGCGTGTCCACATGTACCACTGACTAAGAATGCTGATTGGAAATGGAAGGATTCAAGGAAGTGGGTCCTCCCTCAGATGCGGCTGACTGCTCCCTTTGTACAAAGATCTCAGAATGGAACAAAAGAAATTTTAAGTAGCTCCTGTTACACATTCTTCACACCATCATTAAACATTCACCTATTAATATGGCTGACCTGTTCAAGGTTCAAGTCAAACAAGAAGCAAGGTATTAAACCTGTTTTTAAATTGTTTTGTTTCCGCAGTGCATTGTGTGGAATCTACTGCGTGGCTCTGTTCTGTTAAAGTATTGAGATTGATGACCTAATAGTCTGCAGACTATCACAAAAAGCATTATGGATGCAAAAACATTAATTCAGCACGTCTTGTTTTCCATTATTACTTCAATTCAATTCAATTTTATTTATACAGCGCCAAATCACAACAACAGTTATCTCACAGCGCTTTTCATAAAAGAGCAGGTCTAGACCGTACTCTATGATGTTATTTACCCAACAGTTCCCACCAAGAGCAGCACTAGGCGACAGAGGCAAGGAAAAACTTCCTTTTAAGAGACAGAAACCTCGAGCAGAACCATGGCTCAGGGTGGGCGGCCATCTGCCTCGACTGGTTGGGGTGAGAGAGAGAGAGAGAGAGAGAGAGAGAGGGAGGGAGGGACAGAGAGGAAGAGAGAGAGGTATGGAAGGAGAGAGAGGGGAGGGAGGCAGCCTACACAATATACACACACAGAGGTACAGACAGTAAAGGTGATGTTGCTATAGACTAAATGAAAAATGGTACAGATATTTATAGTAGTGTTAATGGTAACAGTCGTAATGTTAATGATTATAATAACAATAATAACAATAAGACTAGCAACAATAGTCGTTGCAGCAGAGGGTGTCGAGCAGGAACACGATGGCAGCAGGTGACCCGCAACCACAGATCCAGACTCCACAGCTCCAGAGCCAGAAACACCTGCAGGAAGTGATAGGAGGAGAGAGGAGAGGGACGAGAAAGCACAAGACTACCGGAAAGGGGAGAAGTTGTGTTAGTAACATGCAATAATGGGATGAGGTTGCATACAGAGGGAGAGAAAGTAGAGGAGAGAGGAGCTCAGTGCATCATGGGAAATCCCCTGGCAGTCTAGGCCTATAGCAGCATAACTAAGGGATGGTTCAGGACTCACCTGAGCCAGCCCTAACTATAAGCTTTATCAAAGAGGAAAGTCTTAAGCCTAC
>NW_025738822.1:0-5436 GCF_021292245.1 Micropterus dolomieu
AACCCCATTGAGCTGTTGTGGGAGCAGCTTGACCGTATGGTACGCAAGAAGTGCCCATCCAACCAATCCAACTTGTGGGAGCTGCTTCTGGAAGCGTGGGGTGCAATTTCTCCAGATTACCTCAACAAATTAACAGCTAGAATGCCAAAGGTCTGCAATGCTGTAATTGCTGCAAATGGAGGATTCTTTGACGAAAGCAAAGTTTGATGTAAAAAAGATCTTATTTCAAATACAAATCATTATTTCTAACCTTGTCAATGTCTTGACTCCATTTTCTATTCATTTCACAACGTATGGTGGTGAATAAGTGTGACTTTTCAGGAAAACACAAAATTGTTTGGGTGACCCCAAACTTTTGAACGGTAGTGTAAGTTTGATCAAGCAACAGTGACTTACAAAACCGGTGTGATGTCTTAAAAGTTTGACAGCCCAGAATCTCTGTTGTGTTCAATCCTTTCCTCTCTGTGGTCAGCACATTCAAGACATCACCAAGACCTTTTCCTAATGTTGTATGCCGTTGCCAGTCTCAATGGCCGGGGTTCAATAAACAATGCTTTGTAAGACATCCTGCTTTTGAAATATGAAAATGACCTGCTCAAAAAATATCGTATTACAGACTTGACTAAAAGTTTTCTAATGGTTCAGAATGCTGCAGCTCGTATCTCAACTAAGCTATAAAAATCTGACCAATTCCACCTTACCTCCATTGGCTGCCTATTCATGTAAGATCAACCTTTAAGGTGCTTCTGATGACTCACAAAATATTAAATGGGCCTGCCCCTTCATACCTGTCTCCTTATATCCCATCCTGTGCTCAGAATACAGGCCTGTCAGTCTGACCCCAGAGGTTATCAGAAGTCAGCTGGCTGCCTTTTCCTATCGTGCCCATTTTCTCTGGCATAATCTGCTAACATTACACAGTCTGACTGTCTTTAAATCAAAACCCAAATCTCATCTTTTCGACTTAACCTTCCGCTAGTTGCCTATTCTTTTATCACTTCACGCCTCATACCTGTTATCCTTCCAGCGGGTGGCTCACAATCTCAGCACATCTATTAAGCTGATTACTTCTGGTCCACATACAGTCCAGATATTTTGAGTTAGTATGACTTACACAAAGATTGTGTGTGTGTGTGTGTGTTTTCAGCAGTGTGAGTGTTTCTCTACACAGGAGGAGACTCTCCCTCTTACAGTGAACACAGAGACATAAATGAATCAGGCCACAACCCAAACTCAAACCCAGCATACAGAGGTTCAGTGAATGTGGTGCTGAAGGTGTGGAGGTGGATCAGTGTGCCAGAGGAGACACTGTAAAAGGACAGAGTGCCAGCAGGACAGTCCACATACACTGCTACTCTGTTAGAGACAGAGGAGGAGAGGACTGTTCTTCCATTATTGTGCCAGGCAGAGTAACCATCAACATCAGAGCACCTCAGACTCCAGGACTGATTATTCCGTCCAAACCTGCAGTCATCACTGCCTCCACTTCTTTTGATTCCTCTGTAAGTCACTGATATATAAACCCTTCCTCTCCACTCGACCTCCCAGTAACAGCGACCTGTGAGACCATCTCTACACAGCAGCTGTGGACATTCAAACCTCTCTGGATGAGGAGGATATGGCTGCTCCTCTGTCACTCCTGTCACCTCCCTGTTGTTGTCAGACAGTTTCAAGTATCTGTTTACTGTGTTTGTGTCCAGTGTGAGTTCACAAAAATCTGATGGAGAGAAAGAGACACAATACAGCCGCAGTTTATCATCTATCCCACCTGATGGGTTTATTGTTACTTTACCAATGAAGTGAATGTTCATTAGATCAAACCTTCAGAATGACTTGTTTTTTTGGATCTTCTATCAAAGTGAGCTTTTGATTTAAACTACTTTAACATGTGCTGCCATGTTTTCATGAGTCAAAGTAAACGCAGACTTACACTTCCTCAGACCAGGTTTCAGCCACTGCTCTCCAGCATGTTCCACCCTGGAGGAAGAAACAAAGTCAGATATACCTTCAGAAGCTTCCACATCAGTTGTCTTGAAAAACCTTCACAAGATAAAACATCTGCATTTTAAAAAAAAAACACTTCATACACTCAATTAACTATACATAAAATATTTTAAATAAAACAACAAGAAGATGATAATAAAAAGGTCAAAAAGGCATCCAAAAACAGACAAAAGACTTCAGCCGATCGTGACACAGATCTTTCTGGTGAACTGGTTCTTTACAGAAAGTGAATGGAATAATGAAGAATGCAGACTACCTCCAAATTCTTCAGCAAAAAACCCAAAATCATCCAGCAAGAAGGATGGATCTCGACGCAGTTGGGTGTTTCAATAGGACAAATAAATCAGGCTAGAATTAAGGTATTAAAATGACCCAGAGTCCTGACTGAAACCCCATCAAGAACATGTGAACTGTGCTGAAGAAACAAGTACGTCAGAAAGCCACAAATTTTCCTCAACTTCACCAAGTCTGTAAAAAGAAGTGGTCAAAGATTTAACCAGACAATTGCCAGGAGCTTGTGGATGGCTACCAAAAGCGCTTAATTGAGCGCTGAGCATATCAATACTGTCATCACTATTATTAACAGGGCTGCTGGTTGTGACTGTGAAGCAACAGCCTTCGGGGTATCAGTGTGACAGAAAACCAGAGCTCTTGTTGTCTGTTCATACCTGAGAGTTTCCAATCTCCAGTGTGGATCCTTCAGTCCAGTAGATAGCTGCTTTACCCCTGTGTTTCCTGGATGATTGTAGCTCAGGTCCAGCTCTCTAAGATGGGAGGGGTTGGACCTCAGAGCTGAGGCCAGAGAAGCACAGCCTTCCTCTGTGATCAGACAGCCTGACAGCCTGGAGACACAAAGAATTATATTTTATTCATCTATACTATCAAATCTATTCTTTCTATGTCAGTGTAAATTCACTGATTACAATTATGACAACAGAACACGTCATCAACAATGTAATTTGACTTAAATCTGGAATAATTTATTTTTCACCCCTCAGTTGAAGTAAAACTGGCTGCACTGACAAAACTTTAGGATGGTGAGCAAGAGTATGTTGAAAAGTTTGATTTTAAAGTGGTCTTAGGAAGAGGCAAAAATGTTTGACAGCAGAATTCATTTGATAACAAATAAGATAAGAATTTTATAATAACAACAATAACTAAGATGAACAATGCTTCAAGGGTCCATAGAGGGGAGTGGTAGTGGTATGTGATATTGCTCTTTGTGTTTGCCACTATGAATGACAGCTTTTATATTACACAGGTTATTTGATCCATTGTTGATGTAAAAATACGGAACAGAGCAGATTTAAGCTTTTGTTGTGCATCCCCTTTGCAGCAGAATTAAAATGAATTTATGGAATCTACTCAAAGATAGTCATACCCATAAACTTTCTCAGAAAAAATGGTACTGCGGTGTTCATGAGTAAAATGTAAACTGTTAAATCCAACATATGCAGGAAATGTTTTTCTACAAACTTTAACTTGTATGTCAAGCAACATTTAGGGAAATAGAAGTTGAATCCTGACCTGAGAGTCTCCAGTTTACAATGGGGACTTTCCAGTCCAGCAGAGAGTAGCTTCAGTCCTGAATCCTGCAGGTCGTTGTTACTCAGGTCTAGCTCTGTCAGACTAGAAGACTGAGAGCTGAGAACTGAGGACAGAGCTTCACAGCTTCTCTCCGACAGATTACAGCAACTCAGCCTGAAGCAGAGTTAGTGATACAGACAAGAACTGATAATGTTTCTCTTGTTTACCACGTACAATACATCACATTTCTATGGTTGCCCTTAAATCACAAGAATTAGAATCACAAGTGACGAGAAGATTTTTTAATTTGATCCATTGTTAATGAAGAAAATTAATGGAGTAGCTTTTAGCTTTTGATGTTCATCACCGTTGCAGCAGAATTAAAATAAAATATAAATTCTCTAAGATAGTCATTCCCACAAAGTGGTACCACAAGTTTACACTGTTAAATCCTACAAATGCTGGGAACAAATTTTTCTACAGACATTAACTCTCAATGTCATGTGACGGGATTCTTTGTGTTTCCTATTGAGTCTTCTTGGGATCTAACAGCAGTTAATTACAATTTCTAAACAGATGGCCATAACACTGGGATCCCAAGAACATATATTAATTGTAGCTTTTTTTTATTTCTGTACTAATTTATCAAGGTACACTAAAACTAACAGACAATTTGATGTGTTTTTCAATTGATGAACTAATCAATTTGTCAGCTGATAGTCACAAGATTTAGCCAACTAAGACATTCATTAACTGAGAACATGTGATACAGTCAGTATCTCCATTATCTGTGCACTTACAGAGCTTTCTTGGAGGCTTTGACCACTGGCAGCAGCCTCAGAAGAGCCTCCTCTGAAGCAGAGTATTTCTTCAGGTCAAACACATCCAGATCTTTTTCTGATGACAGTAAGATGAAGACCAGAGCTGACCACTGAGATGGAGACAGTTTATCTGTGGAGAGTCTTCCTGAACTCAGGTACTGTTGGATCTGCTCCACTAGAGAACGGTCCTTCAGTTCATCCAGACAGTGGAAGAGATTGATGCTTTTCTCTGTAGACAGATTCTTGCTTATCTTCTCTTTGATGTACTCAACTGTTTCCTGACTGGTCTCTGATATGCTTCCTGTGTGTGTCAACAGGCCTCGTAGGAGAGTCTGATTGGTCTTCAGAGAAAGACCCAGGAGGAAGCGAAGGAACAAGTCCAGGTGTCCATTTGTACTCTGTAAGGTCTGGTCCACAGCACTCTGGTAGAGAAGTGTTGGTTGAGATTTGTTTCCAAACCGCCACCACCGCCAGGAGGTTGGTTGTTCTTCTGACAACAGATTGACACCAGAGTTCAAGAAGGTCAGATGGACATAAAGAGCAGCCAGAAACTCCTGAACGCTCAGATGGACGAAGCAGAACACCTTGTCCTGGTACAGCCCTCTCTCCTCTTTAAAGATCTGTGTGAACACTCCTGAGTACACTGAGGCTGCTCTGACATCGATGCCACACTCTGTCAGGTCTAATTCAAAGAAGATCAGGTTGCCTTTCTGCAGCTGCTCAAAAGCCAGTTTTCCCAGAGAATCAATCATCTTCCTGCTCTCTGGACTCCAGTGTGGATCTGTCTCAGCTCCTCCATCATACTTGATGTTCTTCTGTTTGGACTGAACTACCAGGAAGTGGATGTACATCTCAGTCAGGGTCTTGGGCAGCTCTCCTCCCTCTCTGGTCTTCAACACCTCCTCCAGAACTGTAGCAGTGATCCAGCAGAAGACTGGGATGTGGCACATGATGTGGAGGCTTCGTGATGTCTTGATGTGGGAGATGATTCTGCTGGCCTGCTCCTCATCTCTGAACCTCTTCCTGAAGTACTCCTCCTTCTGTGGGTCAGTGAACCCTCTGACCTCTGTCACCATGTCAACAC
>NW_025738823.1:0-6779 GCF_021292245.1 Micropterus dolomieu
AGTTGTGTTAGTAACATGCAATAATGGGATGAGGTTGCATACAGAGGGAGAGAAAGTAGAGGAGAGAGGAGCTCAGTGCATCATAGGAAATCCCCCGGCAGTCTAGGCCTATAGCAGCATAACTAAGGGATGGTTCAGGACTAACCTGAGCCAGCCCTAACTATAAGCTTTATCAAAGAGGAAAGTCTTAAGCCTACTCTTAAATGTGGAGATGGTGTCTGCCTCCTGAACCCAAACTGGAACCTGGTTCCACAGGAGAGGAGCTTGATAGCTGAACGCTCTGGCTCCTAGTCTACTTTTGGAGACTCTAGGAACCACAAGTAACCCTGCATTCTGGGAGCGCAGTGCTCTGGTGGGGTAGTAAGGTACTATGAGCTCTTTAAGATAAGATGGTGCCTGACCATTAAGAGCTTTGTAGGTAAGAAGAATGAAGGTTTTAACTTCAGCAAGTTGTCTTAACCACGTCTACATGCCTAAATATATTGAGTTGCTGCCTTGTGACTGGCTGAGTAGCTGTTTGTTTAACATGCAATTGGACAGGTGTACCTAATAAAGTGGCCAGTGAATGTCTATGACAGTCAAGATTAGATTTCATTCATTTTCATTCGACCACTTTTAATTTATCTTTATTTTGACATTGCCTTGTAGCAAATTTATTTCCCCTCAGGGATAATAATGTTAATCAATCAAAATAATTTTTGTCATCATGATTAAGTCTACTGCAAACATGTTCAATTTAATCTGAATTCTCTAAAATGTGGATCTATGGAGTATCAGCTGAATTTTAATAATTGTACAGTACTGTGAAAAGGTTTTAGACAGGTGCCGTAAAGTAAGAATGCTTTCAAAAATAAACATGTTAATAGATTATATTTATCAATTAACAAAATGGAAAGTGAGTGAAAATAAGATAAATCTAAATCAAATCAATATTTGGTTCACTAACAAAGATCATGCGAAAGTGAGGTATAAAAAGGTATTTGATGATGAATTGGTGTTGGGCTGAGATTAAGTTCAGTCTCCAGATGAACTTCATGATGTCGAGTGTTTGGGAGCAACCTTTGTTTATGATGTCAAGGCAGTGTGGTTGTCGGTGTATACCAGAATGAATGAAGAGTGAACCATCTGCCTCTGAAGTAGTCGGTGTATGAGTTTATGTTGGGTTATGTGGTCGTTGTCAGAGAAAGAGATGCCGTTCCAAGAAGAAAGGTTTGGAATGTAGGAGGTAGTTTGGAATGTACAAAGAAATATGAGGTTGGGAGGGAGGCTTGAAAGGAAGTGAAATGAATATCATAGGGTTGCATCTTGCACCTGAATGTGGGGCAGAGGATGAGTTATATGAACGGTTCTGAGAAGTGCTGAAAAGAAGACCATCTAGAATCTAGGTGTTTGGGCGACACTTTGCAAGTGCAAATATATCGGATTGGGGCAACCAGGCACGGTGGCCGGTGAGATGGTTGAGGTTGGTATCATGTGAGAAGGTAGCATGGTGCTTGAAAAGACTGTGGGGGAAAGAGAGATGGCTCTTTGCCAGAGTAAGTACTGGTGGTGATACTGATATGCCTGGGTTGGTGAATGGACTTGTCATGAAGCTGTTGTCGACTTCTTTAGCTAGGAACTTGGCCACTGGCACGGCGAGGACGGACTGGAGGTTATGATGGAACTGGGATTACCTTGATGAGGTAGGGGAGGGGAAGGGGAACAGGGAAAGAATAGGAAGAAATGGCATGACATGGAACGCTGTGGCTTGTGGCTGTGGTGGAATGGACAGCAGCGCTGGTGGTGGTTGCTGTGAGAGAAAGAGAAAGAGCTACTTTAGTGGGGGTAGCCAAAGGAGCTATGTTGGCTGCAGCTGAAGGAAGGGAAGAAATGATGCTGGGTGGAGGGATGTATGTGCAGGGGTAGGGTGTGCAGCCTGCTGTGACATGGATGAGAGAAAGAGGGGAAACAAACAGGAAAAAATGAGACACAAGGGGAGCAGGCACGGGGGGTGATAAGACGTCCTCTGTGAGGGCTGAAGCTGTTATTGTTGCTGCGGTGGGTGGCGTGACATCATTGGCGGGCTTGGTGTGCGTAGCGCTGGGTTGGGAATGCGGAAGTGAGCGGCCAACTGGAGCACTGCTGGAGGTGGCTGTGTAAAGCTTGAAAAGCCTATTTTTGTCGGCGGTCCGTTGTAATGGGAATACCTTTTCTTGAGTGTACACTGGAGGTGGGAAACTGTCGAGTTGGAGATGGTTGTGGCGTGGAAAGGAGCCGTAATTGGGTTGGACAGTCTGTGGCCATGGGTCGAGCATCATGGATTTCTTCTATGAAGGCCAGTTCTGACCAAACTTCTCCGGACAGTAGATGGGTGTACCAGGGTCCCACTGTTTTCTGCAGCTCTGGGCTGGTGGCACTGCTGGACATCTTTCAATTGTGGAGGGAAGCATAATGTGTCTCTGCAGTAAGTTTCTTCCGACCACTGCTTCTCCTCAACGTTGTCTATTTCTTTGTGCTTCTTCAAAAAGAGCTTGGACAGCAAATTTGGAAACCCCTTGAAATATCTGCCTGGGACCTTGCTGATGCAGTATAACTACCTTGTGTCTTGTTACTGTGCTCAGTCTTGCCACAGTGTAAGACTTTTGACAGAAAACTGTCTTTAGCAGCCTCGCCTTGTTAGCTGAGTTTAGCTGTTTTTTACCCAGTTGTATTCCTCCTACACAGCTGTTTCAGTTATTGATTCTGATTCAACCTACATAATGAATTGGTAATCATTAGCACCTGTTTGCTTTAGTTGTTTAATCATACACCTGATGATGTGCCTACAAAATCCCTGATTCTGTGTACCTAGAATGTTTGATGCTGTTTTTAAGGTAAAGGGTGGTCACACCAAATGTTGATTTGATTTGGATTTTTCACTCACTTTGTATTTGGTTAATTGATATATGTATAATCTATTAAAGGTAAAGTGTGTAAGATTTAGTGGCATCTAGCGGTGAGGTTGCGAATTGCAACCAACATTCTAGTGTATCTAGTCTATCACTCCCCCCTTTCAAAGAGCGTAGGGTAGGTACGATGGCTGACAATGGACAAAAGGTGTCATCTTCTGAGACAGCAGAGACTAGCCAGTCAAGAAATGAGTATTCTTTAGGTAGATATATTAAGAAATTATATTTACTTAATTATTCAATAAAACCATTTGTTATTGCGACTTGGCCACAGATTTTTTTTAGTAATGCATAAACTGTATTACAGCAAAAGCAATACATTACTTCCAACCCTGCTGTTTCTTCAACACAGTCCATTATAAATCACATAATAGATGACGTTTATACAAACACTGACAAGGTAAACACGTTAATTTTCTCTGTGATTATGGACCCTCGCCAAAACTGCCCGCCAGCAATAATATCGGGCCTGCGGCAAGATTATAGTGCTTTGATAACGGCAAAAAATTTTTTATAAATAAATATATAATTTGATAGCGTTGCTGAAATAGATCTCATTCATGACAGCAACAGTTACCCGCATAATCACTTCATCTTTAGTGGTTTTGCCTGCAAAATAAACGTGTTTTATTTTGAGTTCAATTGAGAGCTTTTACTTTGACAAATTATGAACGACAGTAAAAAGAGTCTGTAGCCTGGTTGACACACCTCTGAAATTCCTGTCAGAAAACGTGATTTCCCTAAATGTTCTCTGCCTCGAGATAATGGGGAAATGAAAAGGCATCTGTAGTTTGATGGATGTAGTGTGTTCAAACACTAGAACACACACAGATTATCAGTTTGTTAAAGACGGGGGGAAAAAAGTCCCCCGGCATGGAATCAAACACACAACCTTTCAGATGAAAGGCATGCACTTTGTCAACTGAGCTAACCAAACACCATAACTTCTGGTTTAAATATTATTTCTTATTTTCTGACCCACCATGTTAAATTTTTTTTGCTGTATACTATTACTTCTTCTTCTTCGAACATACATATTCAACGTAGTGATGAGCATCTACACTGACATAGTGATGAAACGCAATCTGTAGCATTGTTTTATCTGTTTTGGGCCACTGTAGAAACATGGCAGCACAACACTGAGATGTCCATGGAAAGGGGGGGACCTGTGGTTATGTAGATAGAAATGGCTCATTCTAAGGTAATAAAAACATAACAGTTCATTATGTAAGGTCTTTATACACAACTGAAAACATAGTTATGGATCTTATATTGCATTTCTTTCACTAGATCCTCAGAAATATTACACACTGAACCTTTCGTGTCTCTTTTTGAAAGCATTCTTACATTACAGGATTTTCCCCAAAACCTTTGCACAGTATTGTACGCCTAAAGCAGTGGAGTGAGGAGAAATTTTATAATGAGTGTTTGAGTTAGTGGTCCGTGACCAGTAACCTTTCAGAGTGTGATTCTGAGAAGTATTGACCAGTGTAGGCATGATCTAAAACTTGGGCTAATGATATCTGATTACTGTCTCACACCCCATACGTCTCACGACACAAAACAAAACCTAACATTATCTATAACCGCTTAACTTTTTGCAGGGTTGCGAGTGGCTGGAGCCGATACCAGCTGCCAGTGGGCAAGAGGCAGGGTATACCTTGGACAAGTCATCAGTTCATCACAGGGCTGACACATAGACCATTCAAACCTACGGCCAATTTAGAGTCACCAATTACCCTGCATGTTTTTGGACTCTGGAAGGAAGCCGGAGCACCCGGAGGAAACCCAACTAGACACGGGAAGAACATGCAAACTCCACACAGAAAGGCCCCAGCCAGCCAGTAGGGGACCCAGGACCTTGTTGCTGTGAGTGCTAACCACTGCGCCAACCCAAAACAAAACCAATGTGCTTTATTTTACAGGTCCCATAATTTCCTGTTATTTCCTTGAAAGCATATGGGTAGGAGACATTATACACATTTCAAAATCTATGTTTTGTCCACCCCACTTTTCTCCGGTGATTTCGGAGTTGGCTCATAGCAGAGGCGGTTTACTATGAGTGGCTAGTCAATCATTCACACACCACATCAGACATAAATAAACAGTTGAAACACGGACAAAAATCAACAACGCAAAGGTGGTGCTGAAAAGTTGAGGGAGAAAAAAAAAAAAAAGAGTTCACTTGAGGCTGATGTAGCAAAGTACCTCAGTTTTACAGACTTTTCTTTTGTACTGCTGTTATTTATAGCCTACCTGTAGACAGTAGTGAGGACGCCTACAACAGGAGTGGGTAGTAACTTTGTTATGAGTCTGCAGTTCTCCTCCCCGACCCCTTGTGTTTATTTTCTCTTCCCTCCCTGTGTCTCCTGTTAGTCTGTCTGTCTCTCTGTATTGTCTGGGCGTGGCTTTTCACTCTGGGCCTGGCTCTCCACCTCCACCTGCACACCTGATCCACATTCCACTAATCAAGACACTGCAGTATATCAACCCGGTTCTTCACTTCACTTGTTGCCAGATTGTCAGCTTACCTCACTGGTATTTGCGCTGCGGCCCACAAGTCTCGTGTTATATATTCTGTTGTTTGTTTCTTGTGAGATCACTTACCTTGTCTCTCTTCAATTCAATTTTTTATTTCAATTTTATTTATATAGCGCCAAATCACAACAACAGTTATCTCACAGTGCTTTTCATAAAAGAGCAGGTCTAGACCGTACTCTATGATGTTGCTCTCTGTGCTCAGTTCACTGCTCGCCTGGAAATCCACCCGCTGGTCTCTATATGGATAATTTTAATATTTTCTGGCAAAGAATGTCTCTTTTTAAGACAGACGGACTTCACCCAAACAAACGGGGCTCAGAAATGTTAGCTGCGCACATACAGCATGTGGTGCGGTCCACACATGACTTACGTGAATGACTATTCATTGATCATTTCATGCAGCACACCTGGACACACCACCGCTCACTGAACAGATCTCTGCCTCACTGCCACAAACAACTGTCTCCACCTGCTGGCATGTAAAGCCGTCTGCTCCCAGCGTTGTTCCAAAGACTTCTATTCCTGTCATCATAACGCATAGACCAGTAAACCGAAATGTGCACATCCCACACAGAAATATTAGTAATCTCTTAAGCATTAGGACAACTGCACCAACTCCAGCACCCAGAACAAACTCATTTAAAATGGCTCTCTTCAATGTGAGATCACTTTCAAGTAAGACTTTTATCTTAAATGATTTTATCTTGTCTGCAAATCTAGATTTTATGTTTTTAACTGAATCCTGGTAGCAAATGAATGACTATAGCCAGCTAGCTGAACTGTGTCTGTGATGAATTTAACTCCTTTGAAGTTCTCACTCTTAAAGTTGGAGGGCTGCAACCTATCATATTTGTTATAATTTATCGCCCCCCAAAACTGCCTGGAGGATTTTTATCAGAACTTCCTGAATTTTTATCTACTCTGGTTTTAAATTATGACAGAATTGTTCTTTGTGGCGATTTTAATATTCATGTTGATGACGCCAACAATGTTAATGCAACTGACTTTTTAAATATAACCACTTCTTTTAACTTCAAACAACATGTCAAAGGGCACACACATAACCGTGGTCATACACTGGACTTGGTTTTTACCCTGGGTGTCAGCATTTACTCTGTGGAATTAGTGGACATGACCATATCTGACCACAGATGTATTGTTTTTAGCTATCCTCGGGCAGAGGTCTGTTGTCTGTTCCAGAGTCTCGACTGAAAACTAAAGGGGACAGAGCGTTTGCTGTCAGGGCCCCGAGGCTCTGGAACAGCCTGCCCGAGGAAATCAGGTCAGCTGAGTCAGTGAACTCTTAAGTCC
>NW_025738824.1:0-6424 GCF_021292245.1 Micropterus dolomieu
TTGTTATTATAATCATTAACACTACGACTGTTATCATTAACACTACTATAAATATCTGTACCATTTTTCATTTAGTCTATAGCAACATCACCTTTACTGTCTGTACCTCTGTGTGTATATTGTGTAGGCTGCCTCCCCTCTCTCTCTCCTTCCATCCCTCTCTTTTTCTCTCTGTTCCTCTCCTGCCCTCTCTCTCTCTCTCTCTCTCTCTCCCTCTCTCTCTCCTTCACCCCCAACCGGTCGAGGCAGATGGCCGCCCACCCTGAGCCATGGTTCTGCTCGAGGTTTCTGCCTCTTAAAGGAAGTTTTTCCTTGCCTCTGTCTCCTAGTGCTGCTCTTGGTGGGAACTGTTGGGCTTCTGTAAATACCATCACAGAGTACGGTCTAGACCTGCTCTTATATAAAAAGCGCTCTGAGATAACTGTTGTTGTGATTTGGCGCTATATAAATAAAATTGAATTGAATTGAATTGAATAGTGAATGCAGTAAGAACTGTTCCAGAAACAGATTTTCTGATGTCAAATTTGATAAGAGATGGAAAACAAAAAAGTCCTGACAAACAAATCTTTGTGAAAGACGTCTCTAGATTTAACTCTTTCCCAATGATGACCATAAAGCTAGCAGATCTAAACTGCAGTCTGTTTCTGAATGATATTGTTTTCGGTCATGTGATCAATGCAAAGGGGAAAAAGAAAAGCCCTCTTACCCCAAAGCAAATTGAAGCAATTCACACCATCCCAAACTGAGAGAAAGAAACAGGTAAATTAACTTTTTATGGATGACAGTGCTCACATTAAGGCACCATGGGCAGAAACCGCACATGGGAAAGGTCTGAGATTTTTTTTGTTGATTTAAAGCTGGGTCTTTAATGTCCACTGACCCTTGGTCTATCAGACTGTAACAAAACTTTCACCCAGACAGTTGACGAGTAGGGGGGTTACATGACTTCAGTGTTGACCACAGGGGGGCGACTGAGACCTGTAGCCTATTTTTCATCCAAACTGGACTCTGCTGCAGCAGAGCAGCCAAACTGCCTGAAAGCAGCCATGGCATCACGTGACATTGAGGACTATTTAGATTTGACTTTGTCGGCTCTACATGCAGTATCAATTATTTTGATTTAAGACATGGAATTGTTTATGGACGGCTCAGCATCACGCAATGTAGAAAAAATTGAAGGTTTTGCAGTTACAACTTTGCATGAGACAGTTTTGGCCAAACTGCTCCCTTCAAACTATTCGGCACAAGCAGCAGAGTTAGCTGCACTGCATGTAAATATGCAAAGGACAAAACTGTAAATATTTTTACAGACAGCAGTTATTCTTGGGGGGGCTATTCATGATTTTGGGAGATTGTGGGCAAACAGGAAGTTTTTAACATCCACAGGCAAACCTATTGCTCATCACAACCTGGTTGCTGAACTACTTGATGCTGTGCTGTTGCCCAAAATGATTGCTGTGTGTAAATGTGACGCTCACACTAATGCCAGAGCTGACCTTGCAGCAAAGGCTGCAGCAAAACACACACTAACCACCCAATGTACTGTTTAACCTGACCCACCATTGACTTCTACAGCTGATTTGCAGGAATTACAGGCGAGAGTGAATCCAGAGGAGAGAGCTGTTTGGAAGAATGCTTTCTTCCAAACAGCTCTCTCTCTGCACATTTTCTGACAAAGTGTAGTATGGGCCCGATGGGAAGCCGTGCCTGCCTAAGTATCTGTTTCCTTATTATGCTAAGTTGATACACAGGTGGCACACCCACCCCCTGACGAACCATTTGAGCACCTGCAAATGGACTTCATTGAACTGACACCGTCACAGGGGAAGAAATATTGTCTTGTCATGGTAGATATGTTCTCTAAATGGGTAGAAGCATTTCCAACATTTAAACAGGACCCAGCAGCAGTTGCAAAAGCTTTGATAAGCCATAAGCTGGGGAATCCCAGCTAAGATCTCCAGTGAAAACGGCACACCTTTCATTAGCGGAGCACTGAAGAGTGAAGGGTAGGATATGGGGATTGATCTGAGGCAACATTGTGCCTATCATCCAGCTAGCGGAGGTTGAAAGAGAGAACGGGACGTTGAAAAACAAGCTTGTTAAATGCTGTGAGGAAACAGGTTTAACATGGATAAAAGCTTTGCCAATCGTTTTAATGCACATGAGGAGCCGGATGAGGGGCAGAGGGGGTCTCAGTCCTTTTCAAGTCCTATTTGGCAGACCATTGAACACAGGGATTGGGCCAGCTAGAAGATAACTCCCTGATACCAGCCAATGTGAGGATGAAATGTTGAGATATTGTGCTAATTTGTCCTCTGTGCTTTCTGAAATTCACATACAGGTCAATAACGCCATCCCAAAGGCTGCAGAAAAGAAACTGCACAATCTGGAGCGAGGGGACTGGATCGTGGTAAAGGACTTCAGGAGAAATAACTGGTGGGCTCGCAGGTGGACTGGGCCATTTCAGATACTGCTAACAACAGAAACAGCAGTAAAAGTAGCTGAAAGAGCCACTTGGATTCACGCCACCCACTGCAAACGAGTGCCAAAGCAACCAGACGGCCTAAAACCAGATGAAGATGGAGATCAGTGAGTGAGCTGAGCTTTCCCCTGACTTGTGTTCCTAGGGAGGGAGGGGAGTGGAGGTCTCTGAGACCACCTAGAACCACTAATCACCCAAACACTCACCGTGGGCACACTGATTACAGGGGTAGGCAAGGTGACACAACTGATAAGATATGATGCCAGAGATCAACACATGGCTCCGGAGAGGTGACAGACTGAGAGAAAACGGAGGCGTTGTTCTGCTCACTGTCATCATCGTCCTGTCATCACTTCCTAACATGAAGACAGCAAACTTAGGCCTTACTGAGGAAAAGATCCAGGCCGAAGAGGAGGAGTCACATGTCCTCCCTGACAGCCCGGCTGGGCTGGAAGACAATGCATGGTATGCAACCATGATGACTATTTCAAGAAAAGTGACCAACCCAGACCATTAAACAGACACTAGGAGCCCTGTTAACCTTCACTCAAGGGTTTCTCAGGTGTGGGCTGAGAAGTTAAGGATATAACCAAGGCACTTGAACTGTATAACATCAGCATGGTCAACATCGGGGGCTCCACAACCCGATTTTGGAACACGTCTCAGAGAACGGAACAGAGGATTTACAAGCCCATCATGACAACAAATCCAACAGCCTGGACTGGCATGGTGTGTTTCACAAGGCAGCGTTTCACACCAAGAGAAGGAGTGCAGATGGGTGCAGCCGTACATTGCAAAGCTGAACCTGACAGACACTCCAGCTCCAGTCTTTGTGATTCCCTCTTCTGATGGTTATGGAGCGCTGAGACAACACATGTGGGTTTGTGGGCAACATGTGTATGAAGTCTTGAGATCTGGATGGTGTGGGACGTTTTACCTTGCTCACCTGATGACCTCTGTCACCATCCTGCCCACTCTGAGCCATTTCCACACTCACTACGCCCACTGTTATGTGCCTCACAGAGCCAGACGCTCAAACACCAGAGTTCCACAAGCGGAGAAAGGCATTGGGGGCTTCCTCCCTTGGTGGGGGACTGTGAACAATGCACATAAGATAGATGGACCAGCTATTGAACTGGAAAACCTGACAGCCCTTGTAAAAGGGGGTTTTTCCACCCTCACACCCACTGTGTAGGGCCTCAGAAATGTGGCTCTGCAGAACAGAATGGCACTGGACCTGATGCTGGCGGCTCAAGCCGGAGTTTGCCACATTATTGGAACAGACTGTTGTACATACATCCCAGATGTCTCAGACAACATGACTCACGTTGTCTCCCACCTGAATGATCTACTGCATGAGGAGAAGAGTCAGGACTCACAGGACTCTGGGGGATGGGACATGAGGTCATGGCTGACAACAGGCGGATGGAAGAATGTGCTGCTTAAAATGTTGACCCCACTGTTTGTCATTCTTGGTGCTTTCCTCCTCCTGACATGCTGTGTGATCCCTTGTGCTAGATCTATGATTGCTACAGCTATTAAATCATTTATGGGTCAGTATATGCAATTACAGTGGATCCCACCTTTCAGAGGGTAAGAAAGTGAAGTTTAAACTGTTTAATAATTATTTTATCCTTATATTTCCTATATTCTCATTTTTGTTCTTTATATTTCTTATTGTCTATTTCTTATATTCTTATTATTCTATTCTGCAAGTACTGCTAAGGTTACATGAAATGTTTGTATTCTTATGTTTGGTTAGCATAAAATGCTAAAATGGAGTAATGTAATGGGAATTCCAAAAATATTGCATGTAACCCTGGACTCAGGGAGACTAATGTGTGATGTGGCACTGAATCTGTGTAAACATAACAGTCAAAATATCTCTGTTCTCTGTGGTATCCAGACTTCAGGAACATGGTGTCTCTGTGGGATGATATGATTGACCCTAAAACTGGATAAATAACAGGCTCACGGAGCTCTCCTTAATCATTCAAGCATACATGTACACAGTGCATGTGTGTTGTCCTTCTGCAGAAGACTTGAATAAAATTCAAGACAAGTATTTGCCTGAGCTGTTTATCTGAAAACTCGAATTGCCATCACATATCCAAAACACATTTGTCCAGCACGTGCAGATCAAATGGTAGCCTTAGTTCCTTTCAAATGAGATTATTTTAGCCTTCATTTAAATTCTTTAACTCAGTACTGATGTCATGGACTGTGCTGATTGGGATCATATTTGCATGCTGCAAACATTAAAATTCAAATTGTGCAGTTTTCTGTTTGCTCAACTGTTTTGCATGTGGTCACTTAAATTTAAATGCGCTCTCAAAATTGAGGATCATAAATTCCAGGGCTTTAGCCAGAGTCCTTTAACTCTCACCACCTATTCAAATATCTTTCTCAGTTAAAGGGGTTACTTTGAACATGCACACACTATAGAATAAGAATAAGCAATTGTATTTGCAGCGAATTCCCTATTAAGTGTGGAAACAATATAGAATATATAAATAAAAAGGAGTCTTGGAGAGAGTATAACATGTTTATTATTTTGTTCTTCATTATCACTGTCCTCCCGCATACTGGCAGAAATTGCTGCAGGATCCAGGGTGGGGATCTTCAGAAAACATCCCCTGCAGCTCACCCCTTCCAGCGTACCCTGTGTTTATAAGAAAAACAGAACAAAATCATACTCTTGATCTTCTCTCATACAGTGTTTAGATTTTTTTTGTTACAGACAGTCTTTGTTGTTAGCAGCAAGCATGCTCAGCACAGTTGGCTGTGCCCTACACATGTTATTTTTTTAAAAAGGCACTGATGTATTCCTTAGGTAAAATCAAAGAAAGAAACCACTAAAGTTTCTACTAACAAGTTAGTGTTGAGCTAATATTCGCTAACAAACGTCTAATTGAAACGCTGTAGCAGTTTATTTTATTTTATTTATTTATTTTTTTAAACCTGTCCTGCCCAGCAGCCTGGTATAGAGTATGATGAGCTGGATACCATATTGTGCCAGATTTTACTTTAACAAGAGAGTATTAATATACTCCTTTGTCTGTTTTATTATTTATTTATTTATGTATTGATTTGTCACCTGGCCGGACAGGGGGGCAGACACGGGGATGGGGGGGCACAAACAGACAGCACAGAGAAAGGACAACACCTGTAAGAGAAGGGGGATGGAAGGATCTGATGGTCAATGGTATCAAATGCAGCACTAAGATCTAATAAAACCAGTACAGAGACAAGTCCTTTGTCTGATGCAATAAGCAGGTCGTTAGTAATTTTCACCAGTGCTGTCTCTGTGCTATGATGAGCTCTAAATCCTGACTGAAAATCCTCAAATAAACTATTGCTCTGTAGAAAGTCACACAGCTGTTTAGCAACTGCTTTCTCCAGAACCTTAGAGAGAAATGGAAGGTTAGATATAGGTCTATAGTTGGCTAAAACATCCGGATCAAGTTTGGGCTTTTTCGGAAGAGGTACAGCTACTTTAAAGTACTGTGGTACATAGCCTGTTGTATTAGTATACTAGTATAGAAGTGCTGACTAAGGGTAAAACATCTTTAAGCAACCTAGTCGGGATGGGGTCTAAGAGGCAGGTTGATGGTTTAGATGAAGAAATTATTGAAGTTAGTTGGTAAAGATTGAGGGAAGCAAAACAGTCTAAACATGTATCTGGTTCTACAGCTGTTTCTAAGGTTCCTGAGTTAAGAGATAAGTCGGTGCCAATTGAGGGCAGGTCTTGGTGAATTTTGTCTCTAATAGCTAGAATTTTATCATTAAAGAAGCTCATGAAATCGTAACTACTGAGAGCTATGGGAATACTTGGCTCAATAGAGCTGTGACTCTCTGTCAGCCTGGCTACAGTGCTGAAAAGAAACCTGGGGTTGTTCCTATTTTCCTCTATTAATGACGAGTAGTACGCTGCTCTGGCAT